>NC_143553.1:110434166-110588500 GCF_054136105.1 Typopeltis vanoorti
TCTTTCGTTTTCGACAATTAATTAATGAGTTGTCGATTTTAAACGTGGCTATACCAGCCGTGAAGATGATACACGTGAAGGACGTCCAAAAAATGTAATAACATCAGAAATCATTGATCAAGTACACGATGTGGTATTGGATGGCCGGCGAGTCAAAGTGCGTGAAATTGCTAAGACTATATAGGCATTTCAAAAGAACGTGTAGGATATATTTTGCATGAAGAACTGCAAATGAAGAACTGCAAAAGCTTTCAGTAAGATGGTGCCGCGCTTGCTCACGGCAGATCAAAAACCTACTCGCATGAAAATCTCTTAACTGTGCTTGGAGAGTTTTAACAAGAATAAAACTGATTTTGTGAGTCGATTTATTACTAAGGATGAGACTTGGATTCACCAGTACACACCAGAATCCAAACAGCAGTCAACACAATGGACAAAAGCCAGTTGTTCAGTGCCAAAGAAAACAAAATCGGTTCCATCAACAGGAAAGGTCATGACATCGGTATTTTGAGAGGCTAAGGCATTTTTTTATTAATTATCTTTAAATGGGTAAAACAATTCCACGGTTAGGGGAATATTATTTTGATGTTTAAACCAGACTAGAAGAAAAAATTCGTGAGAAATGCCCCGGTTTGCAGAAGAGAAAACTCATCTTTCATCAGGACAATGCACCTGCCCACAAAGGTGTTTTGGCAATGGGAAAATTAAGGAATCTGCACTACGAATTGTTGGACCATCCACTCTATTCCCCATATTTGGCTCCCTCTGACTTCTATCTCTTCCCAAAACTAAAACTTTTCCTCGCTGGTCAGCGTTTTTCTTCGAATCAAGAGGTGACTGCAGCTGTAGAGGGGTATTTTGCAGATCTTACTGAGAACCACTACAGGGACGGGATAATGGCGCTGGAGTCGCTGGAATATTAGTCTTAAGGGAGATTATGTTGAAAAATAAAAATAATTTTGAAATTATATAAATTCGGTTTTTTTTTCAATGTTTCAGACCACCCTCTTATTCAGTGTGTAAATTGCGTGTGTGTGTGTGTGTTCTTCTGGCCGGTTTTCCTTTTTGCGGGATAAGAAACTTGAGTTTCTAAAATCGAAGCATTCAGCTGAAAATTCCTAATAGAGGTTATTTGTGTCCTCGACGGGATTCAAACCCAGATCTTCCCAAATGAAGATCTTTGTCGGAATTTGCTGAGCTACGAATGCTCTAATAATGTAATCAGGTCTCCAAATAATAATAATAATAGTCCACAGATCAATTTTATAGAGAGAGGGACATTCTATAAGTTTTTTCCATTTGTGCAATGCAACGTTTCTCAAATATAAAAGAATAGTGCAATATGCTATCATCAATAAAATTATGGATTAAATTTTAAATTTAAATTTCTAGCTAATTATAAGATCCTGGAGAAATGAGAGAGAGAGAGAGAGAGAGGTCTAAATATAAAGATCTGTCCGCCAGCCACAGAGGTTTTGGTTGTAGAAGATGAAAGTAGATTTAGTTGTATAGAAGATCAGTAGCACATTGCCGTATGTGAAGGAGGTTTACTGGTGAGAAAGAGATTAAGAGTGTTCGAAAAGTAATCAGAGTATATGATATCCAATTCCGATAGACATACAGAGCATCCGTAGTTCAGTTGACATAGACGCCCCCTTTGGTTGAAAAGACCCGTTTTAGAATCCCATATATGAGTAAAGAACGTTGATCAGGTGTTTTCAATCCAATGGCAAATCTTAGATAAAGATGACATCGTTATTAATAAGGTTGTTCGGGGAAAAAATCGGGAATTAAAGAAATCAAAAATGTTCAGAATGATTGGTGACATTATGAAAACGACAGATGTAACACACGAATTAGATGGAATGAAGAAAGGAAATTTGTAGCCTAAGAAGATCAAAAAGAGGAAATGTCTCGACCTTGGACAATCTTTGATATGGAATATGAGAGCGCATGAATTCATAAATGCCACTTTTGGGACGAAAAGTGGCAAAGAGTGTGTAATTAGGAAACACGAGATTAGTAATCGAAGAACAAACTAATAGTTGAGTTTTGATAAGAAGGAATAAGTTTGAGATTAGAGATAGAATTTGATATGCGGTTGGAAATGACATTTATCTAATAAATTAAAGGCTTAATTCGGTATGTTAGTCAAGTAAATATTGTTTAATATCCGACATGTTTCACTGACTAATATCTGTCAGCATTTTCAGGGATACACTGGTAAGCAATGGAAAGCAACACAAACTAGGAAACTAACCGACAATTCTAAAAATTATATAAAGTTATCACCGTGCGTGATACAATACGCGTGTCGCAAGTACAGCGTTTTATTTGTTGAGATATTTATTGTAATTTTCATGAAAGTTCATTTCTTTTTGATTAAATGATCTGATTAGAGTTTTCCATATATCTGGTAGGATTAGGCCTTGATTCTTATTTAAGTTACCTGTTGAACGGGCGACTGTAGCAGCTTCTTTGAATGTTCTGCAATGGTAGTTCACTTCTATGTAGGGCATATGACTCATATCTCATTCAATATTATGGTTGGTAGAGGCGAAGTGGGAAGAAAGTCCTGATATATCTTGTCTGTTATTCCTTACATAGCCTATGTGTTTTTTCTTTCTTGTTTCAAAACTTCTAGATGTCTGTCCGATGTAATTGATGCCGCATGAACAGGGTATGCTGTAAACTCCAGAGTATTTGTAGAAAGGATGGCTATCTTTCGGTGATTTTATAAACTTTTGAATGGTCTCAATAGGTTTGAAGGTTACTCTGATATTATATGGTTTTAGAAGAAGAGCTAAGTTTTTGGATATGGTACTAACAAATGGAATTGTTATAGAGCTGATGTATTGGGTTTCTTCTCGTTGTCTTTGTAGTATGTCATTAAAGAGAATCTTGTTGATGATTCTTGTAAGGTAGCCATTTAGGGATATATCTCTGGATATTTTCATTAATTCTTCTTGTAAGTCGCCAGGATCTGTGGTACACTGTATAGCTCTTTCTTTTTTGTAAGCATATGGATAATGCTGAGTTTCTGGGATATGTGGTGAGACGAGTCGAAATGGAGGTAGCGTCCAGTGTTGGTAGGTTTTCTGTATAACGACAGGTTGATGCTATTGTCAGTTTGTTTCTTAATAAGGACGTCTAGGAATGGAAGTTTATTATCTTTTTCTAGTTCCAATGTGAACTTGATAGTGTTATGGAAGCAATTAATTTTGTTTAGATAATCCATTAATTCTTATTTTTTTGTGATTCCAAATGATGAAGATGTCGTCCACATACCTAAACCATGTGGTTGGTTTAGGGGTAATTTGGGATAAAATTTGAGTTTCCAAATTTTCTAAGAATAGGTCGGCACAAGAAGGAGAGAGAGAGAGGGGGCTGCCCATGGTTAATCCAGTAAGTTGTTTGTAGTAGGTTTTTTGCCAAGTAAAATAATTCGAAGTTAAACAATACTTGAACAACTTGGTGATGTTTGGTTGGAACAAGTTTTCTAAGATATCGATGACTTCTGAAACTGGAATGTTTGTGAATAGAGATGTGGCATCCAGACTAGCCATAATATTATCTTCAGAGATACAGGTGTTTTTTAATTTCTCCAAGAAATGTTGGCAGTTCTTGATATAAGAATCAGTGTTGTGAATGTGTTCCTGTAACATTTTAGCTAGATATTTTGATAGTTTGTAAGTAGGGGAATGGATACTATCTACTATTGGACGTACTGGCGTACCTTCTTTATGGATGTTGGGAGCGCCATATAGTCGACTCGTCTCACCACATATCCCAGAAACAGTATTATCCATATGTTTAAAAAAAGAAAGAGCTATACAGTGTACCACAGACCCTGGCGACTTACAAGAAGAATTAATGAAAATATCCAGAGATCTATCCCTAAATGGCTACCCTACAAGAATCATCAACAAGATTCTCTTTAATGACATACTACAAAGACAACGAGAAGAAACCCAATACATCAGCTCTATAACAATTCCATTTGTTAGTGCGATATCCAAAAAATTAGCTCTTCTTCAAAAACCATATAATATCAGAGTAACCTTCAAACCTATGGAGACGATTCAAAAGTTTATAAACTCCCCGAAATATAGCCATCCTTTCTACAAATACTCTGGAGTTTACAGCATACCCTGTTCATGTGGCATCAATTACATCGGACAGACATCTAGAAGTTTTGAAACAAGAAAGAAAAAACACATAGGCTATGTAAGGAATAACAGACAAGATATATCAGGACTTTCTTCCCACTTTGCCTCTACGAACCATAATATTGAATGCGATATCAGTCATATGCCCTACATAGAAGTGAACTACCATTGCAGAACATTCAAAGAAGCTGCTACAGTCGCCCGTTCAACAGGTAACTTAAATAAGAATCACGGCCTAATCCTACCAGATATATGGAAAACTCTAATCAGATCATTTAACCAAAAAGAAATGAACTTTCATGAAAATTACAATAAATATCTCAACAAATAAAACGCTGTACTTGCGACACGCGTATTGTATCACGTTCAGTGATAACTTTATATAATTTTTAGAATTGTCGGTTAGTTTCCTAGTTTGTGTTACTTTCTATTGCTTACCAGTGTATCCCTGAAAATGCTGATAGTTATTAGTCAGTGAAACATGTCGGATATTAAACAATATTTACTTGACTAACATACCGAATTAAGTCTTTAATTTATTAATACTAGTGGTCAAGAAAAAAGGTCATAACATTTATCTATATATGTGAAGTCATAAGTGATATTAATAAAAATCATTTTAAAAAAATTCAATTAAAAATGAACCGATTTTTGTGCTTGGGCGTCAGAGAGCTTAGTACCAGTGTTTTTTTATATTATATTTAATTTCAGTTTAATTTATAAAGTTTTTTTCTTTGTTTTATTATACGAATATTTAAGTATGGGGATATCCAATATAAGCAATAATCGAATCGCTAGTTGAGGTAATTATTAGATACGATTTTGTTCACAAGATGGATGGAAGACTAATAGTTCTTGTTTCTCAGCTATTCTTCTACATGTTCACATCTTTGTCCATTATAACCGGGTCAAAGCATGTCTTCGGTGTTCGTTATGTCGATTTTTTTTTTTTTTTTTTTTGTGGGGTGGGTGTAATCCAATGACTTGTGTCCAGTTTGCACTCTGATACATTGTGACAAGTATTCTTCGTATTTAAGCAGCACTCGTCTAGACCGTACTTAAGCAAACGGTCTAGACATGTTTTTATATTGATGACTTACGAAATTAATTAACGTGGACCAATCGGCTCAACTTTCCCATTCCTTCTAACAGCATTCAGTGAGAAAATGAAAATTTAGGTGAAGATTTTAAAGCCATTCCTATCTTCGAAATAGCTACTGCCAAATACCAATCGTTTTTTAAAACAATTTTTTTATAGTTGATGTGTCCTATGAAATGCTATTTTTTTGTAGATGTACAATACCGAATAAGAAATTCAAAAAGTAAAATGTTTTCAGTATAAATAAAATTTTTGCGTCTGAAAATAAATTTCAGTTTTGTTTATAGGATATATTTTGAAAAAAAAAAAACCCGCATGAACACATTAAATATGTAGATAAAATGCGTTAACACTTTTTTTTTTTTTTTTGGCTTAGATGGGTGAAGCAAAAATACTTTTCATATCCCCCGTTATCTGTAAAGAAAATGTATGGATACGGTAATATAGCGCTATAAGCTCTGATCATGACAAGAGGCTAACAGCAATAGCCGAACCTCAGTTAAAGCTTAATTGGCTACAGCATTGCCATCCATTACCCTCCCTGGGTACCCATTTTAGTCTCCTCGTACGACATGCATGGGCTACAATGGGGCTGGTATGTAAGTAAAGCCCTCTCTAAAAATTAAGACGATCCCCCGGACCACTCCCTACGAGTGGCCGATAGACCGTCCAACTCAGCATTGATTCCACTCAGTGACGGCTCCTCCCCCCCCCCCCCACCACCACTGAGCAGAACCGCTCATATTACAGAGAAAAGTATCTACCGACAAGGCCCCTAACGGGCCACGCCGAAGAACACCCTCCCCAGAGACTCAAAATGATCTCTCAGGGCAAATCCCCCGAAATGTAAGCCCCTCACCGGGAGCAAAATTTCGGAAGAAACCTAAGAGAGCGAAACTCAGCATCCCATTTTAGTCGCCTCTTACGACATGCATGGGCTACAGCGGTCTATTCTTATCCCTGCCACCACACGGGGTTGTTTTTAAAATAAATTATATATATATATATATATATATTTATAAAAATAAATTTAACTGACTAGAACCCGAGAAAGTATAACAAAAACCTTTAATACATCACAACTAGTTTCATCGGTGATCCGACTTCTTCAGGTGAGAAATAAAAACATAAGACATAAAATAACACGGTAAAAAATGAACTTTACAGCTTAATAAAAAGCAGAATAATAACAGTCATATTTGAATAGGTGACCGCGTGCTACCGTTGGCATGAGTAGAATGTGTGCGACAGCTAATTTTTGAGCGCCAGTACTGGATTACTGCGCTATGGGAATCGGGTAAATTGTAGCTAAGATTATTGTTTAAATGTGAAGGGTCCAGAACTATTTCTTTTGATTCGATGATTCTTCTTTCGAATTCATCCTTGCAAATATATAAATTAGTAGTGCGTTCCCAATCAACTTGATGTGGCTGTTCTTCAAGGTTAGAGTTTGCCGAGAAAAGGACATGACTGGAAAGGGCGCTCGCTCGTGCTCTACTGTAGGAGATGTCACGTCTATGTTCCTCAAGACGAAGTGAAACAGATTTGTCTGTCTGGCCAAAATAAGGTCGACCACAGTTGCACAAAACTTTATAAACACCAGGAAAATGCAGATGGTTGTGTTTTGGTTTTGGTCGACTCAGAAAAGAACGAAGTTTTGGCAGCGTAGTATAGTCGGTCTTTATGTTGAATTTTTTCAGAATCTTAGCTAGTTTTGGGGTAAGAGTGCTGATAAAAGGCAACTGTATATGAGTGATTGGGTTGGAGTCATCTTCTTGTCGAGGATGTTGGCGTGGTCTCAAGCGTTTAGTGATGTTACGAGACGAATATCCATTATTTAAGAAGGTGTTTTTCAGGAAGTTAAGCTCTGTTTGAAGGTCTTCTTCTGTGGAAATGAGACATCTTGCTCGATGGGCGAGGGTGGAGATGATGCCCAGTTTCTGAGGTGGGAAGTGATGAGAAGAACCATGTAAATATCTATCAGTGTGGGTGGTTTTTCGAAAAATTGAAAATTTAAGACAGTCAGGAAATCTACTGATCTTTAGATCCAAGAAGGGGAGAACGCCGTTAACCTCTAGTTCAGATGTGAATTTAATGTTTTGATGTTGGTTATTTAAATGGTTTAGGAAGTTTTGCAGTTCCTCTAAACTATGTCCCCAAATAAGGAAGACGTCATCGATGTAACGTAACCACAGTTTAGGTTTCAAAGTAGCTGAGGAAATAGCTTTCTCTTCAAAATCTTCTAGAAAAAAATTAGCTAAGACTGGAGATAGAGGGCTGCCCATAGCTAAACCGCTAGTTTGTTTGTATATTTTCTCTTCGTAGCAGAAATAGCCGGAATTGATGCAGTGAGTTAGAAGAGCGAACACTTTTTTAGAAACCTTGTCCTTAAGAAGACTCAGAACTTCATCTGTAGGAACATTCGTAAACAAAGATACGATGTCAAAACTCACCATTCTGTCCGAGTCTAAAAGATTCAAATTTTTTATTTTTGAGATGAAATCTTCAGAGTTTTTGATGAAGGAAGAAGAATTGCCAACTAAATGTTTTAAAGAAGCTGCAAGATATTTAGACAGATTGTATGTAGGTGAGTCAATCCCTTCCACAATAGGTCTTAAAGGGGTGTCAACCTTATGGATCTTAGGCAAGCCGTACAACCGAGGAATGAGGGGATGGAGAGAGCGGAGAGATAGTCTTGTATGTCTAGGAAGTTCAGAAGTTGATTTCAGAAGATTGTTTGTACGGTTTTGAAGTTCTCTTGTGGGATCACTTTCTAGCATAGAATACGTATTAGAACTTAACAAGTTGTTCATCTTACAACGGTAGTCAGCTTTGTCTAAGATTACAGTTGCATTCCCTTTATCAGCAGGTAGGATAATAATGTCATTGTTGTTACGAAGTTGGTGTATTGCTTTCCTTTCTGTCGGCGATAGATTATCTGTAGGACGACGACTGTTGTTAATGGTAAAGATGGCTTCGATCCTAAGTAGATTCGCAGTTTGTTTTGGTAATTGTCCAGCTGCCTTCTCAATACGTATTCTATGCTAGAAAGTGATCCCACAAGAGAACTTCAAAACCGTACAAACAATCTTCTGAAATCAACTTCTGAACTTCCTAGACATACAAGACTATCTCTCCGCTCTCTCCATCCCCTCATTCCTCGGTTGTACGGCTTGCCTAAGATCCATAAGGTTGACACCCCTTTAAGACCTATTGTGGAAGGGATTGACTCACCTACATACAATCTGTCTAAATATCTTGCAGCTTCTTTAAAACATTTAGTTGGCAATTCTTCTTCCTTCATCAAAAACTCTGAAGATTTCATCTCAAAAATAAAAAATTTGAATCTTTTAGACTCGGACAGAATGGTGAGTTTTGACATCGTATCTTTGTTTACGAATGTTCCTACAGATGAAGTTCTGAGTCTTCTTAAGGACAAGGTTTCTAAAAAAGTGTTCGCTCTTCTAACTCACTGCATCAATTCCGGCTATTTCTGCTACGAAGAGAAAATATACAAACAAACTAGCGGTTTAGCTATGGGCAGCCCTCTATCTCCAGTCTTAGCTAATTTTTTTCTAGAAGATTTTGAAGAGAAAGCTATTTCCTCAGCTACTTTGAAACCTAAACTGTGGTTACGTTACATCGATGACGTCTTCCTTATTTGGGGACATAGTTTAGAGGAACTGCAAAACTTCCTAAACCATTTAAATAACCAACATCAAAACATTAAATTCACATCTGAACTAGAGGTTAACGGCGTTCTCCCCTTCTTGGATCTAAAGATCAGTAGATTTCCTGACTGTCTTAAATTTTCAATTTTTCGAAAAACCACCCACACTGATAGATATTTACATGGTTCTTCTCATCACTTCCCACCTCAGAAACTGGGCATCATCTCCACCCTCGCCCATCGAGCAAGATGTCTCATTTCCACAGAAGAAGACCTTCAAACAGAGCTTAACTTCCTGAAAAACACCTTCTTAAATAATGGATATTCGTCTCGTAACATCACTAAACGCTTGAGACCACGCCAACATCCTCGACAAGAAGATGACTCCAACCCAATCACTCATATACAGTTGCCTTTTATCAGCACTCTTACCCCAAAACTAGCTAAGATTCTGAAAAAATTCAACATAAAGACCGACTATACTACGCTGCCAAAACTTCGTTCTTTTCTGAGTCGACCAAAACCAAAACACAACCATCTGCATTTTCCTGGTGTTTATAAAGTTTTGTGCAACTGTGGTCGACCTTATTTTGGCCAGACAGACAAATCTGTTTCACTTCGTCTTGAGGAACATAGACGTGACATCTCCTACAGTAGAGCACGAGCGAGCGCCCTTTCCAGTCATGTCCTTTTCTCGGCAAACTCTAACCTTGAAGAACAGCCACATCAAGTTGATTGGGAACGCACTACTAATTTATATATTTGCAAGGATGAATTCGAAAGAAGAATCATCGAATCAAAAGAAATAGTTCTGGACCCTTCACATTTAAACAATAATCTTAGCTACAATTTACCCGATTCCCATAGCGCAGTAATCCAGTACTGGCGCTCAAAAATTAGCTGTCGCACACATTCTACTCATGCCAACGGTAGCACGCGGTCACCTATTCAAATATGACTGTTATTATTCTGCTTTTTATTAAGCTGTAAAGTTCATTTTTTACCGTGTTATTTTATGTCTTATGTTTTTATTTCTCACCTGAAGAAGTCGGATCACCGATGAAACTAGTTGTGATGTATTAAAGGTTTTTGTTATACTTTCTCGGGTTCTAGTCAGTTAAATTTATTTTTATAAATGTATACATCCCGAGTAAATCCTAATTTCAACAATATATATATATATATATATACATAAGTTTTTTTACCTTGGGTAATCAAAAAAATCTTGAGACTTCAAAAAAGGTTGAAACCGGTCTCAGTAGTGAGCCCACCCATAATGTATTGCAGTATACATCTCTTAGTGAGATGTGCTTTACATTATGGAAAATACTAAGAATAGTGATTAGAGCTTTATCCACCTTTACAATGAGTTGCCCTGGTGTTGCAGTACCTTTAGACTTGAACTACGTTCAGGCGCAAACTTAACTGTTTGCTTACTTGGGATTAAGAGTAAAATAACCAAGTTTATAAAATTACTTGGTAATCCTAATATATATATATATATATATATATATATATATATATATATATATATATATATATATAATATAATATATAATACTATATATATATATATATATATATATATATATATAAGGGCGCTCTGGCGCCTACGGCGCCCAACACCCCGAGTTCCGGGCTAGTAAGCCGGTTCTCCTTCAATTCTGATGACTCGAGACATGAGACAACAATATATATATATATATATACATGGTTTTATTTCAATTTGTAGTATAAATTTTCGAAATTTCATTATACATGTTTATTAAACTAGCTTTCACAAAGATGGATGAATTAATTTTTGTGCGAATTTGCAGTTTACAAAATATACTGCACTGCTTATAGGTATTTTGAATTTAGACTGTATATTATGATCTCAAATCGGCTTGAAATGTGTTTATATCTTCATTTCTATCACTGAATTCACTTGGAATTTCTTCTAGTCATGTTTAATGGTTCTTTAAAATATGCGTGGATGTTGATTTATGCAATTTTTGAACGACTACGCCATTTCTGAGTAAGTTGCCTGATTATTACAGTAGTGTAAATTAGAGTTGCAATCTGATTTACTTGTAATTGTTGCTTTTACGTCTAAAATAAATTTGCTAGCTTGAAAATAGACAGAATTATGAGCGAAATAAAAGTAATTGTTGCTTTTTTTTTTGTATAGAATCCATAGATTTTTTTTTTCCCATAGAAGGGTCATTTGCTCTGCCTAGTCTGTACAAAGGAAAGAAGCGCTACATTAGTAATCGGAAGTTGAATTTATTTACCTGTGAATTATTCAAAAACTAAAATCATGCAGATTCCGCTTGACAACCTTCTGTTTTAATTGGCACGTATTTTGCCAGCTAATAAGCAAAGGTTAAAAATAGGTAGAATTAAACATTAAAAAAATAAACATATTAGAAAGCTACACGCTTGTAACGTAATACGATTAAAGTCTCATTGGCATTTGAAGGTAGTCAAACAGTTTCATACGTAGTACCGTAACATGATTGGTGCCATCTGTTCCATTATTGTTTCATTGTACGCGCGGCACAAAGACATTACAGAGTAAAGTCTATAAGCGAGAGGTAACGTCAGTCATTAAAGCCCTACAGAGACCCCAGGCGATGTGACGTCGAACTAAAGCAATAAGACCGGTGAAAGCTACACGTAATGAAATAACACTCGAGTCGCACGTGCGAGGAGTGGCACGCTGTGGGAAGTGACGACCGGGAATTATGATCATGTTAATATATTAACGTCGGAAGCGCTTGTAGGAAACAACTGCAAATGGGGCGTGTGCGAGGATGCAGAGGTGGGATGGGGGGAGGGGGGGAGGATGGGAGATGAAATAACTGCGCGGTGTGTTGGACGCGCAATAGAGATGCGTTTGTGGTTCTTGTATCTCATGTTTGGACGGTAACTCCCTTGGACAGGAACAAAAGATGTCTACTAGTTTGACATGATAAACACAGTTATTTAATATATTTCTTATTATTATTATAGAGCATCTTCGTGCTTAAAAAATAAAGTTCAGAAAATCATAATAAACAGAAATGTTTCCGTTATTTTATAATTGAATAATTCCTTAACACGAGTTCTCAAGCCCACGCTTCTGTTAATACAGACATTTTTATTGCATGTTTATAGCTATGAAAATGTTCCCAGACGCATATTAAGTAGGCATATATTTTGCATCTTTAAGATTTATTTATGGACTTTACTTGACTTTTCTTGGATATAATAATGAAACTTATATTTTACTCAAAATATTTTTATATTCTTTTTAAAATAATTCAAATAATTTCTAAAATTTAGAGTATGATAGCAAATTGTGTCACAATTTTTGAAACTGGTAAATATTAAATAAATAAATTTCGTTATGTTTTAAATATTTTTTTAATACTGATAAAGTTACATGAACACATTTCTTCAGTGCAGCTTTTATTAAATGTTCTATAGGTTAATTACAGCCTTTCTGGAGGAAATCACATAAAAATAACGAAAATATTGCAATTTCGATATCACTTTATTTATAGTTACTCTCGATTTCTTTCCCTTTATTTGTATATAATTCTTTTGAAACCCATTATCTCTCTAACATTATAATTCTATTCGGAATCAATATTTCGTTTATATCTTTTAAGTTCTCTTCTCGCAGCCATTTCATCCGGACACGGTTGTACGGGCGATGCAATTCTAGCTCGCATCCTCGTGGGTCACGCTAAAGAGCTAGAGCAACTGGCGGCCAGATCATTGTGCAATCGTGCAATCTCCTGACCATACTTACACATGGAAATTCAAAAGCATCACAATGGTTCGTCCCAGAACCAGATGACAAGGAATATCGGACGTAGTATCCGCCAGTTAAATGTTGAGGATATTAGCGCATCAAAGTGTCAATGTCTTTCCAAACTCGTACGAGATGAAAACATCGATCTACTTCTTATTCAAGAATCACATATCGAATATGAGGACCAAGTTAAATCTAGAGCAACAATCCCTGGTTACGATATTCTTGGAATAACTTATAGTTATTGCTACGGCAACATAACATATGTCCGAAATGATATTGAGAATGCTGTGCCGATGACCTCTTCTATTGATGACGAAATCCATAAGATCGCTGTTAGAATAGCGGACATTACGATTGTGAATGTGTATAAACCACCTGCAACCACTTGGCCAAATGATGTTTTACAGACATATCCCACACAACGGTGTACTCTGGGGACTTCAACAGTCACCATACTTTTTGGAAATATGACTGGAATGATCAAAATGGGGAAACATTAGTCGAATGGGCAGATCTACATCGTCTCCACTTGGTGGTTTTTGATGCCAAGGAAAAAGGCTCCTTGAGATCAAGAGTTTGGAATAAGGAATATAACCCTGATTTGACATTTGTCTCCACTGTTAGCGAAAATCAATCTTTACAGGTCTCCAGACGTATTCTCGATGTTTTTCCAAATACTCAACATCGTCCCATCTTAATGGAATTAGGCACCCAAATTCCAGTGATAACATCATTTCCTAGACCAAGATGGAATTTCCAAAAAAGCTGACTGGGAATATTTTACTGCAGATCTAGATACACGTCTTAGAAGAATTCCCCCAACCCACAAAAATTATACACGGCTCGCTGGAGTAGTCATAGCGGTGGCAAAAAGATACATCCCTTTTGGCTATCGAAAAGAATATGTGACCGGATGGACTAACGAAAGCGAATTCCTGTATCGGGAATTCCTTGAGAGTAAGGATCCTGAGATAGGAGAAAAACAATTTCATAGTCTCAATGGTGCTCGTAGGGAAAAGTGGATCCAATTAACTGAAAAAGTAGACTTTAAACACTCTAACAGAAAAGCCTGATTGCTACTCAAGAAGCTCGGCCCAAGTCCCTTTATATCAAAGAAATCTTCGCCTGCGGACTCAAATCAGATAGCTGCTCATATTGTTTCACTTTCAAGAACCTCTATAGATAAAGAACATACTAGAGAGGTAAAACGTGAACTAAAGGCTATGCGAGGCTTCAAAAGAAGAACCTACAATTGCTCCAGGATTCGACAATATTCATAATGAATTTCTGATACACTGTGGACCTTATGCTAGATTGTAGTTGGCCAAATTCTTTAGCGACATACTGGAAAGTGGTTGCATCCCCAAAGAATTGAAAAGCACAAAAAATCATCGCTATGTTAAAACCTGGTAAGCCAGCAGACAGAAGTGAAAGCTATAGCCCCTTTTAAGTGCAAACTGCTGGAGAGACTGATTTTGAATAGGATCAGTGAGAAAATTTTGGAATGCGTTCCAATAGAACAAGCGGGGGGTTCATAAGAGATCGTAGCTGCACAGATCAGGTCCTTAGCTTAACAATGTACATTGAAGAAGGGTTTCAAAGGTGTCTGAAGACAAATCAGTCTTTGTTGACTTGACAGCGGCCTACGATACTGTCTAGAGGGAGTGAGGGCTCATATACAAATTCCTTAAGGTCATCCCATGTAAAACACTGGGGCACCTCGTAAACAAATTATTATGTGATCGATAAAAATGGGCTAGCACAGGGCTCGGTGCTAGCACCACTGCTTTTTAGTCTTTACATCGCAGACATCCCCGAAATAGTTAATAGAAAGTTTGCTTATGCAGATAATTTAGCTAAAGAGCTGAAGAAATATTGATGAATGATATGTCGGCCTTATCGAAGTTCTATAAAAAATGGAGATTAACACCAAATCCTGGTAAAACTGAATGTTCTTGTTTTCATCTTAATAATAGACTTGCAAATCAAACACCAGAGATATATGTTGATGGGACATTAATCTTGTTTAATCCAACACCTAAATACATGGGGATAACCTTGGATATAACTCTGTCATATAAACAACATATGATTAATATCGCTGCTCAAGTACGTACTAGAAATAATATAGTCCAGAAGCTCTGCGGGTCTACATGGGGCTCAAGTGCCACAACCCTACGGTGCACCGCTTTGGAACTGGTTTACAGTGCAGCAGAGTATGGTGCTCCTGTTTGGCTTAATAGCCACCATTTCAACAAATTAGATGTACAACTTAATTTCACTAGGCGCTAAATAACGGGAAGTATCAGAATCACACCCTTACAATGGCTCCCCATTCTGAGCCATATTTATCCCCCAGAATTGCGACGACAGGAAGCTTTTTTTGCTTCGTGAATATAAGGAAATCTTAAATAACTAAAACCTCCCAGTACATGAGTTTATTCCAGATGCTTTATTTGATATATTAAAATCCAGAAGACCTGCCATTGTCTTCTGGATTTTAATTTAATTCATTGAAGAATGCCAGCTTGATGAATAAGTGGAATGGACTGTGGATTCAAACAGTATCTCCTGAAGTCTGTAGCTACATAAATATTCTTCAAAAACCATCGGGATTTGATCTGCCCAGGAATATATGGAAAACTGCTAGTAAGATTCCATACATGTCAGTGTATGAGGAGACTTATTATCAAAGTGGGGAAAAATACCGAATCCCAACTGCCCTGTTGAGCCGAGACCCAAACCATCCGTCATATAGTTCAGGAATGTGAGTTAATGGCATATCCAGGTGAACTAAAGGACATTTTTGACCTATCCCCAGAAGCGACCAATTGGATTAAAAATCTATATGTAAAAATATGACTAACTTTTTGTTTGAAGCTTGTCATATATTTAATGCCCGTATTTTATCTGTTTGTCTATGTTTTACTTTATACTTATAATTTTATATATTTGTATCTTATCCATATTCATGTGTATTTTATTTTATTTCATTTTAACCATGTGCATATGCCATACGATAAATAAATAAATATATCATATTTATTTATTTATCACACACATACTGTTGCGGAAACTCGTTTTATAAGTGATTGAATGAATTTCTTTGTTTTCCTGAATCTCTGCGAATTAAATTACAGTGTTTAAATCTATTGAAATTACTTATTCCCAAATTAAATTTTCCATAATAAATTATTATGTAAAATCTAAATATTATTAATGTATGGACTTTCGTTGTTTTTTTCTGGAAATTAGAATTTTCTTTCATTAACTGCGCTATACATTTCACTACTATACAGTTAATTAATTATGTTAGTTAATTGCGTGAGTTTTACTAGGGATAAAATAAAAACTGTTCTCACTTTCTAGACTGGATGAAAACCCAGGTCTTTTCACTCGACGGGTAGACGTCGCTTCATCCTTGCCAGTGTTCTTCGGAGATGCCTTGATTCCTTTGGTCATTAAGGTGATGGGACGTTTGTCTTGCTGTAGGAAAAAACATTAGTTGGAATCCAGTCTATAACTCGAGAAACCAAAGGGCTTTTTACCAGTGTTGGCTGATCTCGTAAAGGTGGTAGGATTTTTGTTCCTGCAGTTCAGTCAGAGAACAAAGACATAGCATAGCACAGCGGCTCCTCTGTATCTTAATCGCCCAAGCAATAATTCCATGCTCCAAGCAAGATCAGAAAATTTGTAAATGATTTATTCAAGAGTTACAACATTTATTCTTGAATGTTGGAATTACATTTTCAGGTTAAATATTATTACTTATCGTTTTTATTCGACTATGGTATTTAATAGGACACAGCCTACCAAATGTGAAATTTTAAATTCAATTAATCAAAGTACTAGAACCCTTTCATAATAACAAATATCAATAATAACAAATAACAATCAAAAAATCATTTTATTCTGATTCTCCTCCTCATCCACCTGTAAATGGTGACGATGCCGCCATTTACAGGTGGCATCTCTCAACCGATTTCTGCTAAAGTTGGAATAATATCTTTTTTTATGCTGTTTAATATCCCGGGAGAATTTTGACAATGAAATCAAAAATAAAACGGCTTTTAAGGAAGTGGAATAGAAAAGCAAATGCCGCAGACACTTGAACAGGTAGCATAGCATCATTCAGTAAGTTCTGATAATTTTCGTCATCTGATTTATCTGTTTCATCTGAAAATATCTCCTTAAAAACACAGATTTTATAACACAAAAACAATAATAATTTAACATGTATTAAGCATCTCTCTCTCTCTCTATCTATCTATCTATCTTCTTCTTCTTCTCTCTCTTTGTATGACTGCCAACATAACTCTCTCCTCGCCGATAGGCTAGCATATAATTAATAGTAAAATCATAAACGTAATTAGCGTATTCATAATTTAGAATCGTTATATGATTTATGACAGTGATAAATCATTGTACAAAATTAAATAAATAAAAATTTAATTAACCAAGACGACTAAATATTGAATATTTGATGATATTATACTTTGTGGACTATTATGATAGTTCAACCCATGATAGATCGAAAATCTACATCAAATTTATATCATGGATAGGCCAAGGGATATGAAAACCAGAAACTGCTCTACGAGAGTAAACCTGGTATGTTTCATGTTATTTCGGAAGGCAGGGCTAAGTACTGGGGATCTATAGATCACTAGTTTCGACCAGCATCCTGGGGATTCCAAGCTGCAAACTGTTGAAAATGAAATTTTCGATGGCGTCCACTGATAACCAGTCACCCTAGCCTGACTGCTGCCGAATTCGTTCGCAAGAATCTATCTCTTTACAAGAGATGCAGTATTTCAATGATGTAACGCGATGCATTACTTGAATGTTAAATAATATTAATTCTATAGTACTGTCGGATGCTTTTTTATTTATTTATGAGCACTGTCTTCGATCTGATAGATTATTACTAAACGAATACAATTATATCTAAGAAATACCGTAAAAAAATTAGAAGCAGCCGTTCTATCTACCACCAGTTACTATAACACTGTTCATATGGTTCATTTTTGGAGTTTCTTCTTAGTACCTACTATTCAGTACTGGCTCCTATTGTCTCGTAACAGCGTATGAAGACTGTGGATGAGCATCAATGCTTAATTTAAATTTAAAAAAATGAAATATTTTGTTTTTTAATTAAAAGTAAAATATCAAATCAGCAGCGGAAATGCTAGTAAATTAACTGGACAAAATATGAGCCAATCTGAAACCCATCTACCTACTTCCTCGTACTCTATGGAAGTAACGCCGAGACCATCTTCTCCAGTTAACTCTGTCGCTTATAACTATTTCTTCTTCTCTCTCCAGACCTCCCAATCAGCCATCTTTCTTTCCTGTTTTTGTCGTTCTTTTTCATTTTCTTCCAGGATTGAAGCTTCCCTTGGAATTTTTCCTCTGTCCACTCTCAGTATTCCATGTACTTCTTTTTATTTCATTGCTGATACTTTTCCCCTCGTCTTCCTGTTTATCTAGCTCATCATACTTTTTATGGCTAAAATATTTTAAATATTTTGCGCAAATACTTTTCTTTTACAACTATTTAATTTGGTTTCTTGTTTATTTGTTAGTTTACATGTCTCATTCATATAATAATATGGCTTTCACATTACTATTGGAAATCTTAAAATTTGTACGATATTTGGATGATTTCGATATATTATTCAGTCTAAAAACAGTATTTGCTTCCAATCTTCACATTATATCCTTGTGAGTTTCCCTTTCAGTATCAAAATTAGCTTCGTATGTAAAATTCTTTTCTTATTCTACTGCACATTGATAAATTTTAATTCCTTTCTGGCATTTGTTGTTAAGAACTAAATTCATATTTGTTTTAAGTCCAACTTTTCCAGTTGGCTTATATAATGTTTGTGATTTTGTTTGGCTTGTATATCAGTGCGTTTTGATGATATTGAAACTATATAATTTGCTTCTGTTTACAATAGAATATCTTTTACATTCCTTTTAATATTCTCATATGGTTATTAGAAATTTCCTGGCTTCTAATAATTATCCGTAATGTCTCTGGATCAACATTATCAAAATCTTTCGCAAAGTCTATAAAATTTAGGAATAATGAGGTTCTAAATATTCTGTACTTTATTTAATATGGTATTCTTTAATGTAAACAAGAAGAATAACAATGGAAAGTACATTACGGATAAACCATTTCATACAACAAAAACAAATTCATTTGGTTGGATATTCTACAAAGAAATCAACATCGAAATCACTTGGAAGTTACACATTTGTAAACCGAATGTCACATTGATAAAAATCCCTAGTTTGTAAAGAAAAATGGATGCAAATTATGGAAGTTTGAATGTAGTTGATTTCATCAAACTCCGTCAAGGTGTTCAAGTGAAGAAATCGCAGATATATATATATATATATATATATATTTTGATGTTCAATAAGTCAATTATTTCCCTGTCTATGATCATTGATGTGATTATTGCACAATAAGACACAATTGCTGTAAATATATATATATTTTGATGTTCAATAAGTCAATTATTTCCCTGTCTATGATCATGGCAGGAGAGTAACAGCAATAGCCGAGCCTCAGTTAGAACTTCATTGGCTACAGCATTGCCATCCATTACCCTCCAAGGGTATTGGATTGAATGAATCAATCACCGCATCTCACGGTCGATTGTTCTAATCATCCATTCATTTCCAAGACCATCAAAAATATTTTCCGACCAAAATATTTAATAAGGAATATCATTACAATAATTTTATGGTGTGGGAAAACTTACATATTTATATTTAAGTTTTTTCCAATTTATCGAAAATTAACTAAACAGTCTAATGTATAATAAATATTATTAAATAAATTATAATAAATTATTCATATATGGAACAAGTAACTAAATAAATTGTTTCATCAAAAGCCAAAATTACTCTTATAAATATTATAATTAATATTAATTCTTATTTATTTTAATATTAATTATTATTTATTTTTATTTCTTTTCATATCACTCGCACGCAGACAAGTATGAAAGACAAGTACGTTTTCAGCTGAACAGTGAACGGATATGGATGAGCAATTGTTCACGTATTTACAGGCTTTAAAATGCTTTTTTTTTTTTAAAAAAAAAAAAGATCTTTATAAATGCTTATCATAAACATCATGATACGTACTCCTGTTTGAATTTTACATAAATTCATCAGAAATACCATAAAGGTAGACGATTCAAATAAGCACAAACAGACAGGAGTTTTTAAGCCATCATCGGAAGTGTGTAAAATGGACATTGGCAAAGTGACCGAATCTGTTGCGGAACAATAAGCAGCACACTTTTAACACTTAGCTAACGCACTTATTTGCACTTTATAAACACTCTCTCCAACAAGTTCCTCTTTTATGTGCCAAGTGGAGCTTTTGTGCTAATTAGTGGTAGAACTAAGTTAATTATCGACCGGACTACTGGATACTCCGTCGTCACGAGGGGTCAAGTACGGAATTCTACGAGAACATAACCGTCGTACACATTCTTTTGGTTTCTTTCTCCTTTATTTGCTTTGATAGCGATGAACTAATTCGATAGCTTATGCATTTTAAATTTTATCTTTTATTTTTGAACAAAATTTAAAGTTGATTTGCCTAAGATTTGAAGGAACATTTTTAAAGTCGATTAGAAGAAATAAGACGGATTTTGTTTTTTGTAATTGGACTCTTAAGCTGACTGGAATCATGCAAAATGGTACTTTTTATTTTTAATGTAAATTCCACATATGAAAAGTGGTAAACTTGTTATTCATTTATAATCTTAGGTGAACCAAGGGTTACGTGAACCCTGCTCTAGAGAACAAAAATGGTACTTTTTATCTATGATAAGCAGGGCGGTACTCTCACACTGAACGACGTGTGAGAACACCACCGGGCAACACGTATCTAAAGACTCACAAACATCCGTGGCATGGTTTAACATAGTCATTCAGTTACAGCGTGGAAACACTCTCCACTCAGCCAACTAGCTAGCATTAAATTATTTAGTCTTTTAAATTTATTTAGCTGGCTTCCAACTACACTATTTTTTTTTTACTTATTTTATTTCCATATTTAATTTACTATCTTCACTAAAAACTATGCCAACAATAAACTAAAATTTGTAACTTGAAATTTGTCACAATGAATTATTTAATTTGGTAATGATTCTTAATATTCTTAATTAAAGACTTTAAAAAGTTTTATTTAAAGGAATAACGTCAGATCGAGTATTACATCTTCTATCTGAATATCAAGTTCAATATCACTTTTCTTCAGTAATATTGTCCATAATTTTTATGTGACTCTCGTCCAAGAAATTCTGTAAGCCTATAGTCCGGTTTCTAAAAGAATTTATTTATATTATTACATAATCCTGAAACTATGCTGTATACATCGAACAAGGAACTTTTACAAGCCACTTCAGGGCTCCAGTAAACACGCCGGTGGTATTGCAACGAGCGATGAAATTGATCTTATACTTAAAGACACTCACAAGAATCCATGCTCATGATGGGATTCGAACCCACAGTCTTCTGTTTATAAAATGGATACTAACTGTTCGGTCAACCATCTAGACCGGCACTGATTATAAATAGTGAAGATAATTAATGGCAATGCTATAAACCTGATTTATCATCAAATTATGTTCTTCTATCATTCAATTCTAACTTCTTTGTAACTTATCTATGGTTCTACCATACAAATTAAGTATTTTGAGCATCCCCACCCCTGAACATGAGTTTTTTTCTAATATAGAACTGTAGATCTTTATTATTACGAGAATATTCCCAGTTTTATTAATTTACCATCTTCATTAAAAACTAAGCTAATAAAGTTTGCATTATTCTTTTACGATTTTTCTTAGCCTCTTCTCGAATACGATTCTTACTTCTTGTACTCTTTCATAAATCTTACTTGCAACATTCTGTAGGGAAATTTCTCTCTATAATTCTTCTCATATTTAGTTTTATTCTCCCTCACCTGTTTCTTACAGATGAGTACAACGGAAGTTTACTCTAATTATCTTTTTCTGACCAGAGGCTTCATGAATCTACAGTAAAATTTTATATTTGAGTTTATATACTCTATATTTGAGTATTTGCCGTCGAATATCATCGATATTTCTACATTTTTTTTTAAATAGCTGTTTCCACTACAAATATATTCCTGATTGTCTTCTACATGGATATTTTCGAATTCTTTATTTATTTATTTTTTTCAAATTGCTCCAGACATCGAGAATAATCTTATTTTCAGTTTTTATATATACGTACTTTATCATCTGATTTTTTGTAGTCATGGCTCCATTTTGTACCTTCCAAAATATTCTTATAACACCTTCACAATAATAATATTTTATATTCTTTCCAAAATCTCTCCGTGAGTTTTGTTTAGCTACTAACAGATTTAACTTTCCTGTATTTATCACCATATTCTTCTAAGCAAGCATGTTGATTAAATTTTATAGAAAGAACTTTCTACAAACGATCTTTGAGTACGGGATTCGAACTCAAGTTTTTTTTTTTTTTTTTTTCTATTCCTTTAATGGGCACCGCTGATACCTCATGTGCGTAAGCTCCGAGTTGATAGTCTTACCATGTCCAACAGAAACCCGTAGATTTGCGGAAAGAGAAACGAATACAAATTTTCTAATCGGTTGACATTGCTTAATTTATAATATCATTAAAGTATGAAACTATTCAACGATCATTAGATTAGTTTTATATAGCAAACATTATATTATATTAGTTGAAGCTAATTTTAATTTCTTGAGAATCATTATTAACACTTTCTTTAGGACTTCTACAAGACTTTTTTCTTATCCTCGTTACTGTTCATAATCATATATATTTAAACTAGAAAATTAAACGAGTTTTCTATAATTACTGGATCATCTCTAATTTAATATCAGTAATAAGTTATGTAAAACATATTAATTTTTATTATACCAAAATCGATAAAATCGGTCGACAAATATGACATTTCTAGATACAATTTTAGTACTCAAGTTGATGTATTTCCCCATAATCAAAATATTCTTGTTTAGCAGCTTATCTTACTATTTGTATCACTCGAAACATAAAGCTGTTTAATGCTCTTTGATGGTTCTCAATAAGATTGTCTCTTGTCTCTAGACAGATGTGTATGATGTCGGCGTATGTTGTACAACATTAATGTTCTGTCCATTGCTGATAGATTTCTACAGGGCACATAGTTAGGAATCTTCCCCAGGGAGAAGTGTCTTCAAGTATCGGAATTCTTGCCTAACTCGTGTTGTGTTACTGTCATAACAGACAGTGCAATAAAAGATGGCTTTCCTGGGTAAGTAAACAATCCACAGGGCAACTACGAGATTATTATTAACAACGTTAGTCTATCTGATGGAGAAAGTTGCATTATCTTTGGTAGATACGAGAATTCACTTATATTAACTGCTTTCAGTTTTATTTTTCTTTATGGAAGGTAGATCTGCTTCATCTTTAATATATCGTTCGTAAAGAAATTATTAACGGTCGCTTTGGCAGTGATATACTAAAAGGAAAACATAGTAATTTTATTTCTCTCTGTACTAGAATGATGTACTGCGGATTTAAATCATTTAAATGGATTGTGTTCGTTTTTTATATGCGTGACTTATAGGCGTTTGAAGACATAATCAAGTAAGGCGGTTGGTTGAATTTTTTACATTAATGCCGAAGCAAGTAAAAGCTCGAAATGGCTGTTTTATGTATATCAATTGCTTGCGATTTCAGGCTAGTTTGTTTCTTTGTTTATGAAAAAAATCTTGAAAAGGCTTACAATTTTTTTTTATGCTCTTGACAGGATCGAACACCGATCTTTCGAACGAAGCAGAGACATTTTTCATTTCGACTGTGTCATTGGAGGCATCACAGGTACGCATATAAATTGGTGTTAATGTTAATGGACTTAATACTCGATAGCGTTTTGAAGCATAAGATATAAATCGATATGTATGAAAATAACTTTAACCTATCGCCGTAATAATTGAGTCAAACATAACTGCAATTATTAGTTTCATCGTAACCAAAATTTTACTAAAGGGATGCACAACTTTATTTTATCCATTTTCATTTATGTGATCTGTCTGACTGTTCTGCCGGATATTTTCACGGTTACATCTGCATTTTAATATTAATATATCAGTATTTATTTTAATAGTAGTTACGGTTGATCTTTAGTGTTCTGATTGTCCTGAAATTGCACTCACAGGGTGAAAACGATATGGAATATTATATACAACTCATGAGAATATATAGCTGAATAGATTTACCATTTTATATTTATAGTGCTGTACACAAAACCCATTTAAAGTGGACTCTCTTGCCCAACTACCTTGATGGTTTTGTTTGTTTGTTTGTTTGTTTCATGTAAGATGGAGTTACCGACTGCTAACATTTTCGTTGTCGATTGACCCATGGAGGCTGAAGTCAACCGGATTAAATCTTTAAGTCGAAACGATCTCTCAGTATTCCTACTTCATATATTCGGAAAGATAGCTAAAGTACTATTAAAATATAACCTTCACACCGCATTCAAACTACATTTGAGAGTAACAACTTTGATTCGCTCTCCTAAGTACAAACTCTAGCCTCTAGCTTAACCTGGAGTGTACGGACCATTTTTAGAGTCAGCAATGGCAATAAAGCATTCTTCTAACCTTAACAAGTATGGCTACATTAATCTCCCAAAACATTTTGAAGAAAACTTTTGGGAGATTTGTCACCTTAAAATCAGTTCCTACTCAACTGTAATAACTTCTTTTATGCACTATTAAACGGCTCCTAATTAGGACTTGAGATCTTTTCCCGTTTCCATTTGAATGTTTCACACATTGTCGAATGTAAACTGCAACATATTTTTGCTTCTAAGATAATAACAAACGAAATATCAATATGTTTCATAAAAATAAAATAATATAATTATTTAAATGGTATGGTAACTTAAGTCATTCTTACATAGTTATATCAAATCGATTTAAAAGTTTATTAAAAATAAAAGAAGTAAATTAAACTTCCATTATTATGCAATAGAAATATTACAGAAAATAAGTTTCGTAGGATTATAGAAGATTTTCAGTTTGCGAAGGGAATTGTGTACTTGGTGGTAGCTTACTTAATGAATATTTAAAAGTGGAACTTTAGCTTACACCATAAGTATGAGTTACATTTTTCGAAGAGTTCTGTCGTGTCAATTTTCTCTTTATTCCACCTACGCAAAGAATAAAATTCCTTTCTTTTATACCTTCATTATTTTTAATCTTCGTATCTATAATAAAATTAAACGAATGTGAAAGATGTTATTTCTAAAGTGTTAAAATCTAAAACTGAATTATAACCTGAATTTTAAATCTCCTGTCGGTATATGATTTTGATTAAAGTTGGTTTATTTTGTATGTTTCCAATGAACAATTCTGTTAGCAAAGTAATAGACGAATTAATGTATTATAATGTAAACTTTTTAATTATTTTCTCGTGTATACAGAATCTTTCCAATAGAGCAGTTATGAAAAAAAAAAGACGTTTGTAAATATAGATCTGCAACCAATAAACAATTTACTGTCATAATTTTTCAAAAATAACTAGCTCGTAGGATAGCATATTGTAGTTCATTGTGTGTTCGTGTTATGAGTCTGCGTGTGTTTGGACGGGTGTGTGTGTGGGGGGGGGGGGGGGGTAACTGTAGCTTTACTACAGAAACACAGGCTTTCCGAATACGAACATTTCTTACAATTCTGTTAACATCGAAAAGTTCTGTCTGATGTTTTGTGGGACTGCGTAGTTAGGAGGTGGTATATCCACTGTTCCCATTCGTACTATTATTTATTTATTTATTTATTTATTTTTGGTGTGTATGGTGAGCGGGGGGGGGGTGTTTCTTAATGCAGTATTATTCCTGGTTTTCCATCTTTTCATGTTTACTGATATTAGAGGATAAATCAAAAGATCATTAACAACATTTTCATTTGATATATTCTTGCATTATGAATATTTTAGAATAAACACATGAAGGAAAAACCTTGAATTAATTGTTAAACTTGCAAAAATGGTTCCATACTTGAGACATTTGTCCAATTATTAAACAATTTTGAATGTATTTGTCGTAAAGTTGCAGTTGCGGATGATACGATAGGTTTACTGGCCTGGTTGGCAGAACGAATAGGATCATTGCTCTTCGGCCAACAGGATTCAAATCCCATTGTGGCATGATTGTCTATGAAGTTTGTGAATGCCTTTAGATGATATTTATCGCCCGCTATGAGCCAACACAAGGCTTATTGGAGGCTTGAAATGTCTAGAAAAAAATTCCATTTTAGTCTCTAAAGCAGGGCTTGGGATTTCCTAATTATCTAATCCTTTACCCACCCACGGCAAAAATGTACTTATTGGTTTTGATACCAGCCTGGTTGGCCGAGTGGTTAGCGTATCCGCTCTCCAGCCGAAAGGCTGCGGGTTCGAATCCCGCCGTGGGCATGGATGTTTGTGATTGTCTTTGGAAATACTGGTGATGGTAGTGGTAGATGGCGCTCGTGGAGATGGAGAGTTGTGGAGTGAGCACCCTCCCTCGATGAGTCTTTGAACTCCCTGGAGGTGTCACATAATAATAATAATAATAATAATATTTTCACTCGCCTGTTACTTTAAATAGTAGCGTACATAAACAATAATGTCTTGTAGTGTAACTAAAGTTCTCGACAGACAGACCTTCACACTATTGACATCAGTCAGTCATTTTTAAATTGTTTGCACCACTAGTATATCTGCTGTCATATAAACAAATATTTCTTATCTTATGTGAGGCTACTTTCCAAAAAGAATATCGTTTGGTATGACAGTCTGGAACTACATAAATAGCAAATCACTTCGTTGTTCCTCTGGCATGACACAAATAGAAAAGACGTCATGTTAGGAAGAATGCCGTAACAACAAAAAAGCAGTGTCGACATCTGCAGAAAACTATTACGCACAATAAAGAATGATCTTAATCCTAATCCTGTGGCTCTCCTGATATTAGGGAGATATGACCCAAGGGTGGTTTCCCGTTGCCTTCCTTGCCGTATTATGACTGTAGCCGTGTGTGTTTTCACTAGACCGGTTTGCCTGTTTAGAGGGATGAAAAACCCAAGTTACCGAGAGAAAAAAAAAACATCCACTACCGTATGAGACCGGTTAACTCACCTTTAGTCGAAAGAGACCAGATGATAGTTTCCTCACGTCATGCATGGGAATCGAACCCAGGTGTTTCTGACCAAAGGGCTTCTTCTATACCGACTTCTAAACCGACTGAGCTACGGAGGCTCAAAGGAATAATCGTTCATTTGTATATTATGAAATTATCATAACACGCATGAAATAATAAAATTCACAATTAAAAACGTTTCCATTTATACCATTGCGTGTTTCTTTCTTATATGATAACAATAGTTATCTTATAAGAAAGTTCTATTTTTTTTTCAAGTCATTGTAATGGGTTGACAATTACTCTGTATGAAGCAATTTTTGAAACAAAAACGCAACAAAATGAAACATAATTTGCAATTTTTGTTAGGTTTGAAAAGCAGTAATGTGATGTATAGGTTTGCGATGTCAGCATTACCATTATCACTTTACAACTGCTTAAAATCTCAAACATACTGAGCAATTTAGGAGACAAATAATAAAAAAAGATTCTCCTAACATTAGCAAGTCACTATTGCTGATTTTATGTTTCACAGAGTGACACCATTATGGTTATTCTTCCACTATCAATTCACTAGGAACAAATTATGTACAGGACTGATTTATCTCTTTAAATCCTACAGTTATCAACTGAATTTTTAATTTTATTCATAAGCATGTCGTCTTCTTTCTTAACTTGATATTATAAGTTTAGAATAAGATTAATGAATAAATATTCTTTTCTATTTCTCAGATTCTCAGTTTTAGTAGTGCAGTTTTATTTCTCACAAGTATTAATTAACGATTTTTATTTCACTCTTGCTAGGTTAACACTTTTCAAGAGTATTGTTCCATCCATCCAGTGTGCCGATGTCTTCTTAGAGTAAAACGCATTCAATCTCATAGTCTGAACAACTAATAGAACCTCATAGTATTTTTATGTAAATTATAACTAGCACATTATTTAAAAGGACACTTGATCTCCAGTTCAGAATACTATTTTTCTTCTTTTGATTTTATATATTTTCTTGATGAATTCCAAACTGACGTGCTCATAAAATTCAAAATAAAAATTTAAAAAATATACAAAAACTGATAAAATTATCTTTTTAAATATAGCGATAAGGGATAAAAATAGAAACTTTTTTAAATTTATATAATTGAAGAAAGAAAAATAATTTTTTCTTCTTTTTCTTTCTTCAAGAAAGAAATCAAACTACACTTTTAAGACATTCATTTGAATGAGTTCCTTGAAAAACAACGATTGATTTTTCGTGTTTTATGATTTGAAACACGTTAGCTTGCACTCATACACTACCACGTGCGCATGTTAATATTTTTAATAACCAAATTCTCAATTTAATTTTATTTATTTCACTGATTCTAGTTTTTTGTGACATCGAGTTATCTATAATCTTTCTAACAAGCATTAAAAGTTTGTCTTACAAAAATGTTCCAAACAGGAATGACCAATTTCTTAAAAATTATGTGAAGATATGTATATATAATAAGATAAATAATAACTATTATTTAAATGATAAATGATACAAGCAATTGCTTGACTAGCGAAGGAAATTATAGTCTGATTGGTCTTGACGAGATTTGTTTCGAGAAACTATCCTTGGCTTAATTAATTGTATTTTAGGATGGTTATACTATTTACACTAACAGAATAGTCCATAACCCTTTTCTACGATTAGTTTAACAAAAAGAAAATAATAACACCTAAATAAGAATAAACAAAATATTTATATAGATTATCTCTAGTGTTCAGCAAATTGTAGATAATTTTTACCTAATAAAATAGCTCACTTGGACAAACAGGCAAATTGGCTGGAAGAAACAATCATTTCACAGCTATAATACATTTTCTTCTTAGCCTTATTTGTTCCACCGTAATTCCAAATAATAACATCATCCAATATAATAAAAATTAAAGCAATATTTATGATAATATCTTAAAAATATGTTAAAGTATAATTTCTAGCAGAAACTTTCTAAGAAACCACCGGTTCTATCAAATTACAGAGGTCATACTTGAATTGAAAGGATATGATGCGATACGATATTATATTATATCTCATATAGAAAGCAATTAATTTTGGATGCCTAAAAAACTACTGCAGTGTTTTCTATGAGGAGTATACCTTCTGAGAATTTTCATCTGTTAAAAAGAAAGATGCCGGCCTAGTTGGCCGAGTGGTTAGCATATCCACTCCCCAGCCAAAAGGTTGCGGGTTCGAATCCCGCCTAGAGCATGGTTATATGTGATTCTCTTTAACGTTCATTCATACAAGTATATTTACACTCTCCCAAGATGGACTGGGTCATCATGGGAGTAGCCCAATTCTCCCGCAATGGGAGATGCCTTCATCATGTAGTGGGTAAAAATACAAGCCGATCATCAGCATAAAAAAAGACATTTTTTAGTTTAATTTATGAAAATATTTTAGCGAGATAATTCATTTACTAAATTGTTGTTTATTTTTCCTATTAAGGAGTATGCTAGTTACGCATGGGATGTCATTGCCTCTATCCGTTTGAGAAACTAACCTAGAAGTACTTGAAAGAAGTCTACAAATTCCTCTTGTAACAGGCGATTCGAATCCGGTCCCCCCTCCTCTTCCTTCTCAAAGTTGAAGCTTGGTGAAACCACTAATCCACAGAAGCTCGGCGATTTAGTCACTTAGCGAATAAATAGTTAAATGTAACATGTTCAGAAAGTGAACAAATTATACTATTGTTCAACCAGGAAGGAGGGTCCTCGCATATTGGATACATTGTCCACCTGCCCGTAACTTCAAAAATATTTTGTAGATTCCTGGCTTCCTGTTTTGAGAAGCGAAGGTGATATACGAACTCGTTTTCTCAGTGCAGCTAGTATAAAATTGGATTTTAGACTGCGAGTCCATTAACTTGATATTTGGAGCCAAAGATTAAGTTAATGATATTTTTTATCGGCCTGGTTAGCCAAGTAGACATCGTATCTGCTCTGTAACCAACAGGCTGCGGATTCGAATTCCACTATGGGCATGGATGGTTGTGAAAGTCTAGGTGGTAGATGAAGTAGAAGATTATTTATTATTATTTTTCTTTAATTGATGTTTTAAGTTATTTTTCGCATATAAATTGTTAAATAATGATATGAGAGGCTTTTGTCGGCGACTGTTTTTCAACAAGATGATATTAAATCGCTCTGTTTCTTCGTTGATTTTAATTCTTCGACCTTAGTATTATTATTTTCTATCAGAAGCTGTGGTTAGTTTTTTACAAACTTTTCGTTTGTAAAATACATTTTAAAACTATTAATGTGGGCGTTTATACAGAGATAAAGCGAAAGTTGATTATTGCGTATAATGTTAATGTAAATTTAGTTCAAAAACTTTAAGACAAAATTTATAGAACCCGCTGCGCATATATTTAGTGCCTTGGGCTTAATTTGATAATAAAAAAAGAACTAAGTACACTATAATTAATTTTCAACATCACAATAAATTGCTATTTCGCATCCAGTTCAATAATTTTAAATATAATATATGATATAATTTTAAAAATTACATAAATTATATTATTTATCTGTAAAAAAGATTTTATAAAACAAACTTTTTTAGATTTAAAATTTTTAGATATATTTTTTATTTATTTTTTTAAAATTACTCTCACACCTGTTTGAAAATTAATATAATAAATTATTAAATATTTGGATGGAGTAATTATAGTCAATGTTCTCCCGTATGGTGTCCGGGATAAGAATAGTCCCAATGTAGCTCATGCATGTCGTACGAGGCGACTAAAATTGGTACCTAGGGAGGGTAATGGGTGGCAATGCCGTAGCCAATGAAGTTCTAACTGAGGATCGACTATTGCTGTTACCCTCTTGTCATGATTAGAGCTTTATGTAGCTCAATAACACCCTATCCTTATTGTCCTCTACAGACCAGGGGAATATGAAAAGCATTCTTGCTTGGCCCCTTTAAGCTAGTGCTTATGAGGACTATAGTCAATGTTATAAACAATAGGTTGAACATTTAATCCATTCGTTGTTTGATGTTGATTGTTTCGTTAATTGAACTACATGTACAACGAGTGCCCTCTGAAAAAAAAAGTTCAAGTTATTAAAGAACCAAAAATATCTTCTGTATAGAAGATATTTTGTACTATACTATTCAGTTTATTGAATTTGCTTTATAGAATTAGAGAAGAATTTAAAAGTTTTCAAGATGATGTGCTAAGATATGTATTTTTATACGAGAAATTTATTTGCTAAAATTTTCAAAAGAAAAGATGCACTTTTCTCTTGAAAATTTTATGTGACCTCTGATAAAATGCATGATGACTCCTGAGTTACTTATATGCACGTAGTTTCAATATCTTCTTTACTAGATATAATTTTACTGGATATATATATAAAAAAACTTCAGTTTTTGGACTATCGGGATAGATAGCACTTTCTACCCTGTTTCCTTATTCCTTATTTGTATTTTTGTATCGGTATTGTGATGTAGTAAAATCTCACAGGATAGGGAACTCCATATACCAACGGTTATTGGATAACCAGCAGTATACATAAGGCACACCGCAGCCAGATATGACTTGTTTTTCATTATTTGCACTCGACTTCTACAACCATCCCCTCAGGGAAGATGGGAGAGACCCGAGATGGCACCATCTCGGAGGTAATGAAGTTAAAGTAGAAAAGTCCGTGGAGCGCGGCCACCATTATAGCTGATGGTCGGCTGGCCTATGCTTGCTGTTACATTAAGTATTCATGAGCAAGGATCGCAGCTCTGTGGCTGGCTTTTTTTTTTCTGCCTTCTTTTCTTTCTCATCCAACAGTTTCAACTGTCTGTCTTGGTTCCTGCCTATGAGGAGGGGGGGGGGTATCATCATCATATGACGGTTCCCGCCTCTTCTCAGTTCTGTCATGAAACCGACAATAGAAGTTTGAATGATATTGGCAAACAGGAGTTAAAATAATGACATTTATTACGCCGGGATCAAAGTTAGCTAGTAGCAAGGGACGTGATTGAGCTCTGCAAGTGGGAAGTGTGAGAAGGAACTACGTAAAACAAGCCATTTGTGGAATTTCTGTCATGTAAATTAACTTATAATCGTCTGCCAATGTTAATTCCTTGTTGATGAGCGAGATATCGACGCTTGCATTAAAGTTAAGCCTAATGTCGTTAAAACTTCGTTTAAAGGGAAGCGAATACTGAAATAATATGCTAAATATTGAAAAAAAAAAATATTTAAGCGTATTTACAAAAACAAAAAGCGTTTGTTGTATTTTCTGAAGTAACAAAGGTACTTTTTAATGAAAAGGAGAATTTTTGCGAATTGAAAAAAGATAACATATTATGTATTCATTCTATCATTCCATTCAGATATCAATAATATTTTCATTTACTGTATGTAGTTTATGAAAGATGACGCAATATTATCCGTTTTTAATATGGACATAAATGTTTAAAAGCAATTTAAGTGCTATGTTTTCGTTTAAAAATTCATTATATTTTAAATTCGTACATTTTGTCATACACAAAAAATATTCAGAATTTATGAAATATATATAAATATATATTATTTTGTTATAAAAAGAATCACTTATATTACTAATGAGAAGAATTTATTATAAAAATCTCAATATTTTCATCTAATAATTTTTAAATAGACTAGAATAAAACACACCATATTATTAAAACAATGAGAGGATTATATTTAAAAAAAAAACGACATGAAGTTAATTTTTAGAATCAATCGACCGTGGGATGCGGTGATTGATTCATTCAATCCAATACCCTTGGAGGGTAATGGATGGCAATGCTGTAGCATTGCCATCAATGAAGTTCTAACTGAGGCTCGGCTATTACTGTTACCCTCCTGCCATGATCAGAGCTTTAATAGCTCAATAACACCTTATCCCTACACTGTCCTCTACAGATAACGGGGAAGATGAAAAGCATTCTTGCTTCGCCCCTTTAAGCCAGTCCTTATAAGGAAAGGCTATGTTGAATGTTCTTCACCACTGTAACGCTCTCTTTGTTTAATCAGATCATTTCTTTTTCATTAAAATTCTCTTTTTATTGGTACGGTATTAGTAAAATAATTGGAATTGATAATACAATTATTTGTTTTCTTTTTTTACGTTATATGCCAAAACGACTCGTTTGTAACATTCTACTGGAATGCGATTACTAAACTCAGTTTTATCATTTCATCTATTAATTTCTTTACTTTTCTAAAATCAAATATCAGTAATCTGATGGTTTTATGATTGTTTTTTTCTCTAATGAACTGCGCCCTTTGTTTTTTCTTATTATTATTGATACTACTACCTACTATTCGTAAATCTATACTTTTAAATTGTCCTTTGGAAAAATACCTTGACCTGTTCGAATCTACATCATTTTCAGAATTTTCCTACCTTTTGTAATCATTTATTTATTCTCCTTTCATCATTCACTACAGAAAAATTCTACATATTTTTGAAAATCCTTTTGTCGGTATACATGCGCAGAACCATTGAGTGGCGTTGCCAAGACAACTTGTTATTATAATTTCTGCACAGCGATTGATGAACTTTTCCACAAAAGGTTAATTATTATGGAAATCTCATAAGGAGAGGGCAAGACACCTTGCCTTTTTATTTTTTGAGAAATAGACAAACAGGAGAACAAATGCTAACATAACTATACTCTTCATATTAGCTATACTTAATCAGATATCAGTTCATCCCACTGTCCCTACATACATTGACTAGTCATGTCTAATCCCACCTTCAATACAGTAAATCTACAGTAATTTATAATGCAACATTAAACCGATAGTACGATTATTTGGAAACTCACGTGGTCTCTCAAGAAAGAGTGCCATAATGTCACTGTACTGTGACACGAGGGTCTACTTGAAGAGAAATGCTACCTACATTAGCGCAACATATAAATATTATAAGGCACGAATTACGGTATGGAAAATTCTGTAACAGATTTGAGTGCCTGCTCTCATCACAAATCTCCACTCGATGCGTGCCGAGTAACGAACTCCCCAAACGCAATGTAACATTTCTGTTGACACAGATACCAAACATACAAGCCCCCCCCCCCCCCGTGTGCTTAGATGTAATGCAATCTTTTAAAACACTGAGCTATTCTTGAAATAATAGATGAGAGCAGATTATGAACTGAACTGTTGCGTCAAATTTTATCAAAAACGTTGTTAGTAATCAAGTAATATTATTCTTTGAACCCAGATCCCAACTGCCTAACATAGAAAATGTAAAGTCAATGGAGATTTGAAAGAAAAAAAGTTGCGTTTTAATAAGAAAATAAAAACCATTGTGAACATCGAATGTAATCCAGGATGATGCAATCATTTTGACCGGAAGTTCTTATTTCAGACAGAAGAAATGAGAGAGAGAGAGAGAAAGAAGGGAAACATTATTTTCTTTTCTCAATCAAAGAAGTTAACATGCGTTTAAAGTGTTAATTTCGATAAGAATAAATTCTCAAAAAAAAACAGTTTTCTTGTTTGTCATTTTATGCAGTCCACGAATAAAAGACACTTTAAAATTTACTTATCTGAAAAATATAAAATGAGTAATTAAACTGTGATTTTTTCTCATTCTCTCTCCCCCCCCCCCTTCTCCTTGGGGTATTCTCTTTCTTAGTTTCCTACAAAGCTACAAAGTTTCTTCCAGTGTTTTTCTCTTTATCACTCCATTTAAAACGAAGCGAATAATTAATTCATATTAATAGATCCGATAGAAAGAGACGGTGTTTTCTTTTATGCATATGTTTGTGATTCAAAGACCGACAAGAAACTGCGCTGTCCTAATAAACACTCATAGCCGTATCATTATTCCATCTTTTTGTCGTCCTTTATGTGAAAGGCTGCAAAAGTCGTAGTTTTCTGAATTTATGGAAAAAAGTTTGATCCTTTGATGTCGGGTTTTTCTTTCTTAATTTTAACAATAATAAAAAAAAAGTCAAAGAGGACGATGTCTAGTGAATATGAAAGGTATTTCTGAACTGTAATCTTTTTACCAAATCTTTTTTCCGCTTTTCAGTAAGATTGTTTGGAATCTTTCTTTTGAAGCATTCTCAAATTTACAATAAAAATCTCACGGTCTCTCTGGTTGATATCCATTCATATTAAATCCTTAGTTATTCGTTTACATCATTTGTGTTGTGATGCGATGTTTAATAAAGGAATCCTTTATTTTAATTTCTCTAAATTTTGCCAACGTTTTGATATTCATTAGTTCCTTCGGCAATTTTAGGCTCAGTTTTAATACAAAGGAATGTAATACTACGTCAGCAGAAAAGTAACTGATCCCAATATCTCACTGCTGTTAAATAATAATCAATCGATCAAATTACGTACTCCTTAACAAAATCAGTTTAACTAATTCATTCTCATACCACTTTTGAAATGCATCCTGTTAGATTTCTTGTATACCGAGATGAGATTCATACAAGAGGGAATGATTAATAGGATCAAAGCGAATCAAAAGATCGAAGGAACATAAGATTATAGGATTCTAAGGATCAAAAGAGTGCACTTTTTTTCATCCCATTTGTTACTCTTTAAGGTCGGCAGTGCGACCTGTTGCCAGTGGTTAATAATCATTTTGACTCTTTGTGGTATTCACGTGGATGTTGTCTTAGACAGTATCTAAGAATATCGGAGAAAAGTCTTCCACCTTGTCTAGATGGTGGAATCCATATTAATATCAGAATAACTGATATTAGCACGGATTGATTAGCTGCGGATTAACGAATGGAACATAATATTGTTAAGATAAAACGAAAGAAAAGAATGACAAGATAAAAAATAACAGGATATGTAATTTATGCAAATCTCCAAACCTATAGTATGCTCATAAATAGGAAAACTTTTTTTTTCTCGTTCCTGAGTAGGCAAAATAGGCTGATTAGCTGATTGGCTGATTGGCTGAGGTAGCTAACATCGTTAGGTGTCTGTGCATTTTGTGTGCCAGTTACTTGTGTTTTAAGCGAGTGTGTCTCTTCTTGGGAATCTTCTGCCATAGGGCAATCGAGAGCACGCGCGATGAATTAGCAAATGAAACACTGACGTTTTATAGGGAGACAAATCTGAAGGCAATTCTCAGGCAATAACATTTCTCCATTTTGGATTATGCAGTGGAGTTTCCGTGATTGAAAGGTCTATAAAACGATATCATATCCTTAATAATTCGGTTCTATCTTTTTTTTTTAAAGATATCTACATTTTAAGGATGCACAACGGTGACTTTTGAAAACGGTGAGAAAAAAAAGGTTAATGGTTTTCTTAGGAAGTTAGTCGGGTTTATAGCTAATGTATATTATCTTAGACTAAAGTGACATTGTAAGAGTAATCCTCTCAGTATAACGCAGCCGAAACATCAGTTCCATCGATTTAATCTCAATTCAAGATGGGAATGTGTTTTGGAAACACCTGGGTTCAAATCTCGTCTTGAACAAGAAGAGCCTTTATACGTTTTTTTCTCTTTCTTCTTTTCATCTGAATGCGGGTTCTCATACAGAGGAGGTGGGTTTTATCTTTCAGGAAACTTGAGTTTATCATCTCGCAAGAGTACGCAATTACACCTGCCTCATGGTCTAGTTGCTGCTTCTGCAGTAATTCAGAACAACCCAACTGTCGATTAATAACCATTAGATTAGCAGTAGTTTAACATTGAATCCGGCAATAGATTCTACCATGGGACAGAAAAAAAAACAAAAAACAAAAAACAGACAGGTTGGATAGAAATAGACATCAACCAAAAGATAAGACTGACAAACAAATGGATTAGATGGACAGATGGGCAGAAAGATACAAATAGACAGTTAGACAGATAGACACAAATAAAATAGACGGATAGATAAAGAGCTTCATGTAATCGAGGAACGTGTAAAAAAAGAACAACTAAAAAACAGAAAAAAAAAACTCGTAAAATCTTATGACGTTTCATTTGTCCATAGAAGCCAATTACGGAAAACCTTAATACTCAGACGCCTAGGGAGAGGCTGTAGTGTGAGAGGGTGCTGCTATCTGACCGGTACTAGATAGCCTTGCAGCAGTTTCATCATGCTCGCAGCGAACGGCAAAACCACGACGTGACAGTAATGAAGAAAAAGTTTCGCCTGCTCCCGTCCGGAGCTTGGCTCCGCAACGCCGGTCGCCGTCAACCTAAGCAGAGGCGTCTCATACAATATTCACACCACAATCATGTCGATCGTAATGAAACAATTTACAGGGCTCGGCTTGCCACTGCAGTTATGGAACTCTCAAGGTGGCGGGATGACAGAGAGAAAAGGCTGACAGCTCCGCTTATTGATGTCTGACTACGGGCTACGAACTCCCATCCGAATGAAGCACATCAGCTCGGAGTGTGATTTACACTCTGTCGCTACCAAACGTCGATATGATATAACCCCCTTTCCTCTTCCCCCCACTCCTTTACGGTTCGCAAGTTGAATACAGATAGTCTACATTGTAAATGCCTTGTGGTATTCATAGGTCACGTGGTTCGTGTTTTTTTTTCTAACCTTTCTTACAGGATGTGTTAGGAAATTTTTATCTTATTATAATATTGCATTGCCTATTAATGCATTTATAAGATTAAAAGGAAAATAAATAGACATTCTGACGAAGCAGTATGCCACAAATTATACACAAGATCTGTTTTGTGTAATAAATGATGCAAAGCTATTGTGCGTAAAGCTCTTCGAGATATCTCGCAAATCCCGAATGTTACCACCACTGACTTAATCTAATCTTTCATATACATACTAGTTTGGAAGTTATTTCCAGATGTGAACACTAGGAAACAAAATAGTAGACTTACTTCTTCCGTTCAGATCATCTCATGCATTGGGATTGTGACGATGAACAGAGCAAGAGTAATTCTGCATCTCTTTCTCTCTCTCTCTCTCTCACTCTCTCTTTGTGTGTGTGTGTGTGTGTGTGTGTGTGAGAGAGAGAGAGAGAGAGAGAGAGAGAGAGAGGCGAACGCGTATGTGATATACTTATCACAGTTATCTTCCAAATGATATAATAGTTTGTATATACAATCGTGAATAATTTTCTTTGTATCTAACGTTTCACCAATTATGGCTAAACTGCTATGTTTACCTGATGCAATTGTATATAATCCGATAAATTATATTCAAAAATAATTCAATACCAATAAAACAATGGAACACAAAATCATCTGTCCACCTTAATTTCGGAAATTTTTTTTAACGAGGTTAGAAAGAGACAAAGTCATCGCAACTCAACCTCACCCAAACATGGATAGGCTTTATCCGACATTGGAATAGAATAGAATAGAAGAGAAAAAAAAAAACATTTATTTATAAAACATAGTCATTATTGCTAAGACCGAGAAATAACATCGAAGTTACTACCCCTCCCCCCCTTTAATTACGGCCTATTCAAGGTAGGTATGGCAACCACGCATATTATATACTTGACTATGGACCGACGATATGTTTCCAGATGTGAATACAATGCACTAGCATCTGCTAGATTATGACTAAGCAGTCATCATTTAAGCACTATGTATGATATGCTAATAAAATCTCTAAGTTCACTTATTCTCTGCTCTTCCTGATAGTTTCATGGCCATAAATAAGTTTCTCCAGCAGCCATTTTACGTTTAATGAAATCCATGAAATTTATATTTTTTCATTCACTTCCATGACGCATTTGGAAGAACGATATTGCGTACTTTGTTTGTGGAAAAGGCTGCAGGATATTTTACTTCTAGTAAAATGGACAAACCGGAAGAGAGCACACACCACTCTGTTATCAGGATATATTTGTTTCCATACTGTTATTTGCTTCATCGAAATGATCCAGATATGGAAAACATCGTTTTCTATGTTTCATCTTTCTTTTAGCTAACTTATGAATGGGATTGTTGGTTTTATTTATAATACAAAATGAATATACGTGATTCGGAATGAGACTGATGAAATGCCAAGATAATTGTATTTTCATATTTCATTGATTTCCTGGCTTTTAAAACGTGTAACGTTGATTACAAATAGTTATCAAATTTTTTGACAATCCCGTCTGCGCAAGAAATGAAAATGATACAATTGAGAGCTAATAGATTTCCAATTAAGAGGATAACAGTCTCATTCTAGCGAGAAAAAACTAAAACTTTACAAAAAGTATCATGGTTCAAATTGTATTCCGTGAATTAGATACATTTCAACCCACGAAAATCGTTTTGTTTGTTAAATGAACGCATGCATTATTCTTCCACAGGTCTCTATATCCGAGACAAAATATTTCAGTGCATTATGAGAGCAAAAGCAAAAGGATTACTTCATTAAATGTGCGATCCTTCCTATTGATTGCGCGATAAGGAATCCACCTGTACAACTCATTTATATGGGGGATCCGTTGATACCATAAAAGTTCATCGCTTGCCTAGTTTGCTATTATATGGTTGAGAACCATGTAATAGAAGAGAGTGGGCGAATATGTAAAGTGGTCCTATGGCAATGTAACCATTATACAGCGGTTCCATGTTATGATGGAACCACACACACACACACACACACACACACACACACACACACACACACACACACACACACACACACACACACACACACACACACACACACACACACACACACGCACGCACGCACTGGTTACTAATTGAATGTATGGGACTTGTATTGCTTATTGAAGGAAGCCTTGTTTCTGTTTTCCGTTTTCCTTACAAGCAGGGTTTTTGATAGGGTTAATTGAGTGCGAAGAATTCCACTTACTCGAGCAAAAGCTTAGACTATTGAGTAGAATAACGGATTTCTTGATGGAAGTAATGGAGCACTGAATTGAGACAGAACATTTGCGTGTATTTCATCTGGGTAAGAAAACCTCGAATATTTCCTTCGCGAAAAGAACATGTTAAGAATGATCTACAGCACAGTGTAAGAAAGATTATACCTTTCTATGTCCTATTCTGAGCCTCCGTAGCTCAGTCGATATAGACGAAGCCCTATGGTCGGAAAGACCTGGGTTCGATTCCTTCAGTGACGTGAGTAACCTTCCTCTGGTCTCTTTCGACGAAAGGTGAGTTAGTCGGTCTCATACGAAGGTAGGGTTTTTTTTTCACCCGGAAACTCGGGTTTTTCGTCCCCCAGAACAGGCAAACCGGCATCGTGAACACATGCATCTATAGACATAGGACACACCTGGAGGCATAGAGCTAACCACCGTATCCTCGAGTTACGGTTGCGAAATACAAGAATAGTTTGAAGGTCGTGGGCTCTTAAGCTCCTGTTAGAACCACTGATGATGATGATGATGTCCTATACCATTTCCTTAATCTTTTTGTGTAACAGAATAGCTAGATTACTCTCTTTGGAAGACAAAATATCAAATCGTTCTTAATACATTACCGATTACGTTTATCTGTTACTGTCTCCGTCGATTACGGGAGTTAACATCCAACAAGAAACGGAAGTCATTTGTTCTATATCGTTAGGTTGTGAACAGTCATTTTTTAATGTTTTTTCATGGATAAATTTTAGATATATAAAACTCAGTTTTAAGCACGTGGTACAATGTATAACAATTAGTGAAGCTACATACAACGCATTTATGTTATGTAAGTTATGGATGTTTTAATGATGTAAACATTTTGGTTTGCATCACTAAATATTTTTAAGTTGTATTCACTTTCAGAATGATAAAAAAGAGAAAAACTATTACGACATTCAATCGCTACATGCATATGCTTTAAAATCTGATTTTTTTAGCTTTGATCCTTTAGCGTCTGTACATTTCCTTTTTCAAAACGCAAGACAATTCGAATTAATAAACAACATCTTTTAAGTGTGCTAGCGATCCAAAGCTTTTACTTTTTAGAACGCCTTCAGCGAAGTAATGTATAATGCAGTAATTTAATTACAACATACCAAGAAACATTCATTCTGATGTGTTACCTTATAGTTTTTTTTTTTAATTATTGTTGCACGTATGAGTGCTTTAAAGTCATGCGTGAATATGTGGCAGCATAAAACACAAGAGTGAACATTTCGAAAACCTTGAAGTACTTACTGCACTCTTATAAGTAGGTGGCTGTCACAAGTCACGTTTTTCACTGAACCCAGCACGTGCTGTGGTAGGATCGCTACCTCTTTGCAGGGGAAATCTCTTCTATAAATATTACACACCCGTTTCAAATTATTTAGAAGATTTTTTTTTTTGCTACTAAAGGAGGGGCAAGTTGTTAAACTAGCCGAGAAAGTTTATATCGGATTTTCTTTCTAACAGTCTATAACTTAAGCGAAGATGTTACACAGAAAAGCTGTGAACGATCGTGTGTTCCTTACTTGACTGAAGCTATTGATTTTTCATTAAACATTTAGCGGTGATCTCTTGAGTAACAGGGATGGAGGGAGAGCACGTTTGCTTTGCTTCCAGTGGATCTTTTCGCATGAGACTAGTGGGTGTGCAGTAGCAGAGGGATGTGGAAGAACACGGACACAAGGGGAATATAACTAAGTTTTGTTTAGTGGGACTATTCTGAATAAATCAAGTAAAGTAACTTGCACGTGTGGGAAGACGGAAATTATAGAGTTTTATGTGAGAACCAGGGACAAAATAATGTTAGTATCTTTGACCTTATTTGTGTCGTTGTCATTATTATCATAGCTCTCTCTCTCTCTCTCTCTCTCTCTCTCTCTCATGAGCTAATAAGAAGCGACCATTTCCTTTAAAATTGAAGGAATATTATATGCTAGTATGCTAGATTATTTGATGATATCAAATAATCAATTTGATATCAAACTGAAATGCAGATAATGATGAACGCAAGCGAATGAAATGGCTCAATCTAGTTTCCTAATGTCTTGTATATTTATAATAGTTTTGTTTGATAGCTGGAGAGGGGCTCTTTTTTTTTTGACAATTCCCGAATCAACAAACATATGATGGCATTTAGTACTCTGGTTTAACTAATCATCCGAGATGTTGTTGTTGTCGTCGTTGTTGCTATTTACTGTTGAAGAAACTAAGAAAAAAATTAACTTGCCTGTTATTGATTGATTGATTAATTAATGTTACTGAGATTGATTAATTTAGAAATCTGTTGAAAAAAACAGCTTCTAAGTCAGCGACTGAATCGACCCTATAAACATCTCTCCGCTGTCAGTCGAGTATTCAAGTACGCGATACGTTACCACAAGACTGCTATGCAAAACCTAATTTTTTTCAATAAAAAGGAAATTTCTGAATTTATCTTAGTACAGGAAAATAATGTTTAAAACCGCAATTTCATAGAGAATCGATCAATCCTGGGATTTTTCCCCCCTTCTTGCGGCTATAATTCTTTAGGGAAAATAAACTATGATATTGTTTTTACAAAAATGAGGAACTTTATGAGTGAACGAAAATTAATTTCAAAATTCTATCAATACAGAATAATATATATATATATATATATATTTTTTTTTTTTGAATTTTAACTGCGCAGCTCCAATTAAATAATTCTACTTTGGTGTTTTGCATTCTTTGCTTTTTTTTTTTTTTTTTTTGCTAGGAATCAGCTTAATATAGAGGCGTTTTGGGGTGAGACGGTACTACTTGAGATTTTCTATAGATATAAACCCCTGTTACACGAGCGACGCAATAAAGATACATAACACACACAGACACTACTACCACCACCACCACCTCATTTTCTTTAATATATTTAAATATGTTCTAAATATGCAACTACGATAATAATAATGATTACTGCTGTGTCGTATTTGCATTAAATGCACTAGGAAAGTTTCTCGGTTATGTAGATCGTAAGATACAATAAGATCTATTATAAAAGTCCGATAAGATATAACAGCCTGAATGGACTTTATGTTGCTGATGCTGTTTCTTCTAATTTTCGCAACTCATTAACATTAGGCTCAGCGCCTACCATTGGATGCGTTTGTTACAAGCCAATTTAGCATTTTTGATAAATTGGCTGTAGTTATATCACTACTTCTGATTAAAATATCTAAATTGTATATGATTCAAAATATTTACTTGTTTTTTCGTTTAATTTTATGCACGCATTTGTGAATTACAAACAGTCAATACAAGACCACCGTAAATATTGTTGGCCTGATTAGGCGAGTGGTTGACGTACCCGTTCTACAACCAACAGACTGCAGGTTCGAATCCTATCACGAGGATGGATGTTTGTGATTGTCTTTAGGTAGAAGATGAATTTGAATGTCGTGTGAGACCACCAATTTATTTATTAGAGGCGTGAAGTAGTTTGAGAATGTTTAGCCTCGAGATGAGGGTTTCTAGACTTTAGAAAACAAATAAAGGTAAAATAATAAATAAAATAGTAAAAAAAAAAAAAGAGATAAAATATCCCTAAGCTCTCCCATGATACCGGTTTACAACTTTTTGTGGATGGGAGATACATAAAAAAATACTTTAAGTGGAATGGCACATCAAAGTAGATAGCAATGTTGGGTCTACTTGACTAATTGGTCGAATTAAACTATAATAAAGAAGCAACAGAAAACAGAATACAGAAAACAAAACAGCGACTCGATCATCTTGTAGTAATAAGTCAATTAAAGATAAGAAAATAAAGAACGATAGAGGATGGAATATCATCATGCGTAATATTTAGACATTAAATTTCTTTTTATTAGTAACAAAAAAAAATTAATGTCGCATATTATGCATGACGATACTCCATCCTCTATTTTAGGTTATCTCTTACGACTTAACTGACGTAGAATATCGCGTCTTAACCGAAGTTCTTTGTAACAAATGTGTGGCGGTGTCAAGCATGAAGATGTAAATTATTCATTCAGCTGTCAACAAGAGACGAAGTACTTTCTCTTCCATTATGTACAAATCCACCATTATTTATATCGTCTCTCGAGCTAATACGCTTGCCACTATGTGAACGTGAAGTCAGGTGTTGCTATTATCCTCTCGGTGACTATAGAAAGCACATAAGTAGAGGAATCACAGCTAAGTGACTGCAATATTGTTTAATATATTACCGAGCGGTGCAATGGGAATTAAATGCTTCCGGCTTTTGGAAAACGAGGTATTAATTAGTTTCCAGCTATCCTCTATGAAGATCATAAATAATTAAGCTGTCGTCTTTAAGGTATTTTTTTTTCGCTTTATGTTTCTCTCTTAATAGATTGATCAGACGGAATAAGGAATAAACCCGAGGAGAATTTTTAGAAAATTACACTGAAAAAATTAATTCGTACGGTTTTAACCTCAGTAACATTTAAAAGATAGAAATAAAATTAGATATGAAGCTGTTAGAATAAGAACAAAAATTAGCATTTGGTTTTGATGTGATAATCAAATACAGAAAACTACATTCGTTCCAAAACTATATCGAAATCAAAAAATCCTTGGAAAACCGAAAAGAGAAGTCGACATTTCCGTAACTATAAAAATAATTATAATTAACAACAACGGACTGGATAATACAAATCAAATTATGCAAATATGGTATGATTAGATTATATAATTGCCCAAATTTTTAAATTTATATAAAACAACGTTTTTTTTTAAACCAGAGAGTATTTTCAAATGAGATAAGGATGGTTGCATTCAGCTCATATAGCGGTGAAGTTTTTTCCAATTATACAAAGACTGACCTTTTCAAATAATTTTTTTTTTCTGCCATCCTCCTCCTTCTTATACGTATATTAAGCTCTAGTGACCCGTTATGTTCGTATTAGGTTCGAAACCGCGACCGCCTCGAAGATAAGGTGGTTAGCCCCCGCTGGCGTGTGTTCACGGAGCCAGTCTACCTGTTTTGGGAGACGAAAAACCCGAGTTTCCTGGTAAAACTCCCCCCCCATTTCCGTTTGAGACCGGTTAACTCACCTTTCGTCAAAACAGATCAGATAAATGTTGCTCATTCTTGGACGGGAATTGAACCCAGGTTTCTCCGACCCAAGGGCTTCGTCTATACCGACTGAGCTACTAAGGCTCCAATTTATTTCAATTATACAAAGACTAACCTTTTCAAATAAAAAAAAAAGATGGAATTTTTCTGCCATATGAAGAGCACATAAGGGAATGTTAATGTTGAAATCAGAGTACATTATGAAACATAACATATTGCTACTTCTTTCTTTCGAACGAATCCATTGATTAGGCCGAGTCCCTTGATTAGGGTTAACAGCGAATTAATGCAGCTGGCAAATGCCACCCTTCTGCTACATCCCCGGCCAAAGGGCAAGTATTTATGCCTATAGATTCACGGGGTCGGTTTGCCTAATTTGACAGACAAAACCTGGAAGAGAAAAATTTTCCTCCGGCTAACTTAGCATTTGATTGAAAAGACCTGATAAAGGTTCCTCACGCAGTAGACAGGATTCTAGTCTTTCCAATCAAAGGGATCGTCTATACAAGTGAGCTACGAAAGTTCATCTCATTCTATTAAGAGAATCTAACGTATTCATATATTACAAGCTACTACTAATATTTGTTTCTGTTTGGTTCTTTTACCTTAATCGGATGTTATTAACTATAATACTATAATCGGATGTTATTAACTATATTTACTTGGCTTTAAAGGCCAAGTAAAAACGTACTGTCCATAGTACATTAAATTAACCGAATCAGCCAAAATTGCGCACGTGCCTCACGCAAAAAATATTACTTATAGAATAATAGAACAATAAAAAATGTATTTCAAATTATTCTCTTTATATCGGACAATCTCTTTCGGTAAATACAAAAATATTTTTCTTATCATCACGATGCTTTGTTTCTCGATTATAGGTTAAGAGAGTGTAGTGATCAGAACGCTCTCTGTCTGTCGCTCTCTCCTTTTGGCATTAGCTTTTACCAACCTGCAGCACAGTTTCGTCTTCTTTAAGTGTGAGCACTCCAAGAGGGAGATGCCTCTCATAACAATAGAGCACGTGTCTTTTAAAGCTTTCCCTAGAAATTTTCCGCAAACGTTCCACGAATGACAACTTCTGCTCGAGAGACAAAGCCTTCCCATTTTGTCTTCTTCTCTACAATAGGGATCGGAGAGGGACAGTGAACCTGGCTGAATGATAGCCTTTGTAGGGAATTGCCACCGCGTGCGTACGGTCGCCACCAAGTTCTCACGTCCTCCCTTGTATTCCATATTGGACAAAATGACAGCTTCACAAAAGTTGGTGCAGTGTGTGTGTGAGAGAGAGAGAGAGAGAGAGAGAGAGAGAGAGAGAGAGAGAGAGAGAGAGAGACCAGTCTTTTCCCTCTTTTCTTCGCACTCTCTGATGCACAGAGCCACTTTACTCAATTTGGAACTCTTTCAAAACGTGGCTTTTAAGCACAAGACCTGCAATGTCTCTTTATAGGCATTTATTTAAGAAATGTGGTTTTCCTTGAACGAAACGAAAAGAGTGTTGCAAAATTTAAACTGATTAGAGAAGTTAATGATGATCAAATAAGTTCACTGGTTCGTTGTCAATGTATTGATTCTACAGAAATCTAAATGTTTTCTAATTATCAAGAAAGACTGAATGTTTTTTTAATGTTCGTCTGAAATAGTAGAGAGATTGTTTCTTTTCCTATCGTTGACTTTTGTCTCTCTCTCTCTCTCTCTCTCTTTCTAACGCGCGCGCTCGCGCGCGCACACACACACACACACACACACACACACACACACACACACACACACACACACATACACTCAACCAACCAATCATCTTCTCCCCGCCTACTCATACACCTTCTCAACTCAACTAGAGTCAAGTTGAGCTCGGCTTTAGTTGATGAAAAATGCATTCTTTTGCGATTTTACCTGAGGCTGAGTTAGTTATTCTGCGACTGGACGAATAGGCTTTTTTGCTTTTTTTTTTTTGTCAGATTTTATGTAAGAAAAAAGAACGACTTTCTTTTAGTGCTAACATCTACCAACCGCAATCAAATCCCCCATCCCTTTTCTCTCTTTATTTTTGTAAAAATAAATAAATTAGAACAACTTGAATAGAGTCAAATGTGAGAAATCCCATACCTCAGTCAGTAGCCATGACAGATTTTGTTCGATTTAATTCGATTTCTGTCGTGATATCACAAGACTCATTATAAGGACTTTCAACTAAGGTAAGTTAGCAAGTCTCTAAAGTTGAGGAAATGTAAGGAAATGTTCTTATTTTCTTTCACACACACACACACACACACACACACACACACACACACACACACACACACACACACACACACACACACACACACACACACACACACACACACACACACACACACACACACACACATTCAGCTGCCGTAGCAAAATTTAACTAATTTAAGTACGATATGTAAGGTTTGTGGAAGTCTGCATTATATCATTAGGAATGATCATTACAACAAATAAACATGAATCTAATTCTTTTCCATTCTTTTTATTAAATAAGCAACTCATTCTAAGGTATTTTAGGACTTTGCGCTCATCATTACTATTTTGTAATTGCGTTATGAGAAAATACGATTTCATATTAATCGCATTTTTAGCATTTAACGAAGTCTTTACAATAAATAAATCAAAAGGAGAAAAATCAATTAAAAAATGAACATCTTTTTAGTTCTTCCTGGATGTCTTTCTGCGACTATCCTAATAAGAATGATGATATGAATTTCTACACGTCTGTAAATATTGCAGAATTTTAATCTTTAAACGATCTGTCAAGTTTAAATTTTTCCTTTTATATGTTGATCTAATTATACGCTTTCCAAAACAAAAAGTCTGCAAAATTACGTTTATTCTTCCTTCTAATGAACCTTGCCTGCCTCGAAAATATATGAGAAATTGAATTCCAATTTATCAAATTTATTCTACAAAAAAACTTAAATATTTTAAACGAAAAATAATATTAATTACAAAATATTACTTATTGTTTTAAATTCTTTTGCTAAACAAAATACACTGAGTTAGTTTTGCATTAGGAACAACCTTTGTGCAATCATGGCTCACATACGGAACAGATTCCACAAAGTTTCGAACATCCTCCATGCATAATCCGACCCATACCTTCTGCAGAAACTCCGTCAGTTCGCGCTCATTCCATGGTGGAGGATCAGCGGTTCAACACATGTTCAATTGGGTTACAGTCGTTTATGTTGTTTTATGCCAAATGCGAACCCAGGCCATCAGCATGGTGCAGCAGGAAAAGGGACTCATCACTCCAGATAACCTTCTTCCATCTATCGAGGGTCCATTGCCGACGTTCCTTGGCCCATGCGAGGCGTTGTTTGCGATGCCAGACCGTCATCATGGGTGCTCTTGTTGGTCTCCAACTGTGGAACTCCAAGCGTAGCAAGATACGGCGCATGGTGCATGTGGAAATGGGTCGAACTTCCGCCATTGTACTGGTGGGCGAGCTGTGTAACGGTTGCGCGTTGTTGCTGAGATACCAGTCGTGGCACCCGACGCTCACCTCCAGGATCAAACACGCGTGGCTGACCTCTGTGAGCCCTTCTGATGGATATCTGCTGGTGGTTAATCCAGTCCTAGTACATCCTTGATGCGGGAGCAACCAACAAGTGCGGCTGTTTTCCGAAATACTGGCACGTGCCCTCCGGGTCTCAATTATCTGCCCTCGTTCAAATTGGCTTACGTTGCCACGTTTCCCCATTACTGGCAAACATTTACTGATTATGTACAAATGATAGGTGTGCCCATTTATAGTATCAACACGTGACATTGATATCACGTGGTACTTCGTTAAAGCGCTGAATATGTAAATCAGGGGTGGCTGTTCCTAATGCAAAGCCAACTCAGTTTATACACAAAAGATGAAGTAAATCAATTTAAAATTCCGCTGAATTAATAAAGAAAACGCGAAATTCATTTACGAATAAGACAAATGATTTTGACATTTATTTCTCAATATTGAGGTGTTTGTATAGTGCAATGGAGAGGACTTTGCTTCCATAGAAATGGACTACCTGAAGAAAGAATATTAAACGTTCGATGCTAGTTTCTAACTAAAGTCGCAATTTTTTTCGGTCGCTTCTGAGTTGGTCAATCTGTACACGAGCAAGTAGACTTTTTTCTCCGGAAACTAGAGTTTTAAACTTTGTAGTTTAAAACTCTAGTTTTATAGTATCACCATTAATAGTAGTAACATTTCCACCTCAAATATTTTATATTTTCCTCATTTGCACGATTACGGTGTTAACATACGCTATTCAATGGTTTAATAACTTTTTTTGTCAAGATTGATATCATTACTAGCGAATGGATTATTTGACCAAACAACTTATTGCTGAAACTGAACAAGTCGACAGATCTGACCTCACGATCTCAGGTTAGCCATTGCGAACGTTTGTTAAAATATTTTCTACCGGTTTTCTACAAACTTAGTTAAGTCATTATGAAATATAATGCAGCCCTGTCAAAGTCAAACACTTCATGCATTCCACGAGATGATGAGAATTTCATTTTTAAGTATGAAGATCTACATATAATTGGAGATCGTATAGCACCTGTAATAATAATACCAAAGATTATATATAGTATAGTTTATAAATTAAGAGTTGGCTAATATCAGGGAACCTGCTTTAGAGACCAAATTATTATTATTATATAATAAATGTAGTCCGTGGACCCATCGCAGAAGGCTACTCTTCACTACAACACCACACGATCCCCCCACCTGTCTGTAGTATACAATATTTTTGTCTATTAAGTGCAGGATAATGCTAACTAATATTGCCTGTTGATAGTATACGATAATACCTAACTTAAGGTTCTGATAGAAGATAACTGCATATATATTTATTTTATCTTAAATAAAATATATAAAAATATGCTAATAAAAATTTATGTAGCTATTTAAATATGAAATTTTATATTTTAAGTTTTTTATACTTTTTTATTTTGTAATCTGTTACACTAATTTAAAATTAATATAATATGTCACTATCAGTTATTATCTCTGTGTAACTTGTGGTTCAGAAATCCTGTAATAGGTGATAGATAGTTACCGTCCTTTTTAGGACTTCCAGGCAACGGATGGCAATGAAGTTTTAACTGAGGCTCGGCTATTGCCGTTACCCAGCCATGACTAGAGTCTTTAGCTCAATAACACCCCATCCATATAGATTTTCTTCATTCAGATGAAGGGATAAAGAGTCAAGGACTCATTCCTTTTTAGGACTTGTGGTTCATGTGAGGTTTTTTTTTTTTTTTTTTGATAATTTAATGTGGTTCGTCGAAGCTAGATTTATTGCATTTTCTGACATGGAGTGTCAATACTACGGCCTCTTCCAAACAATTAATTTTTAAAGAAAGAATAAAGTACACCTATTGCAAGTTTTTCTTCTTAAATACAAATTTCTGTATTAAAACTCTGGAATTTCTTTACCGATATGCGTAATTTTTGTTTTCATTGAACGCATGAAATATATCAGCTTTACTTAATAAACATCACATCTTTTACCATTTAATTAGTTTTCTTTTCTGTAAACTCTAGTTTAAAATAAAACTAAAATTTTCTGCTTTTGTTTCAATTTTAAAAGAACGTTTTTTTTTGTTTTAGACGTCATATTATTATGGTCGCAGTCAGTACAGGCCGAATTCAAATACGGTGATTTCTCTCGTTCTCTCAATGTGAAGATGAGCACGAGATACCAAACTTGAAACGTTTGTAAGTCACTTCATCAACCCTCCACTGACTTATGTGTTAATTTCATACAACACAGTGATCTACACATGGACCACTAAATTAGAAACTTTTATTTTGCGTATAGGCATGCGAATGCCAATACCGATCCTCTTCGTTTCCCTGCGCATTTGTTCGGTGACCATATGGGTTGGAAAGAGTCTTCATTAAATGCTTCGGTTAATCACTATTCGATTAACATGCCTTCTCAGATAAATGCGATCTCGTTCATGACAGACGGACCACAGTTTCGCCTCTTAGACAAGCAATGTGGGTTATTATTCTACTGATTAAACACCAAGGATATCTCGCCTTTTGAGAAACCAGTCAGGATCTGCTGTTTTCCAAATTATGGTTCCAGCCAGACAGGCATCCACAATAAGTCCTTTATCGAACTCCGAAATATCCATTGTTTTTTCCCATTGTGATCAACACTATTGACGATTACTAAACCAGCAGCATTCTTAAAAAGTTGTCTAGAACACATGGCCAAATATTTTGCATATACGACGCGTAGTTGACGTTTACGTACATCTGCATAATCTAATTTAGTGACCGGTATGTGCACTACCTAAAGATGTTCAAAAAGCAATCATGCCCACGGGATTCGAACTCGCAGTCTGTTTGCTGGAGAGCCGTGATACTCTCCTCTATACCAAGCAAGTCGAGTAGAAGGAAAACAAATTGTATACCTTGTTTACAAATGCTGATTAATGTTATTATGCATATTAGAAAAAGGATGAAGGAAGAATCTATTGATGAAGAATAAGCATCAGGACAAAAAAAAGGTCAGACTGGTTGGTTGAGTGGAGAGCGTTAAAGAGCAGGTCGAGTGGACCTGCTCTTTAACTGGTTGTGGGTTTGAATCTCGCCACGAGCGTGAATGTTTGCGATTATCTGATTAATTCTGTTTGCAAAGGGCAGCTGCAATCCTGCATTTCTTCTTCTATCAGAGACTTCTCCGTCATAAAAAAAAAACACTAAGAGGTACGAAAGTGGTCATACGACATCCAATAAGATACATTAAATATAAGAAGCTAACTAACAAAAAGCATAAAAATTAGTTCTATTTACACCGTCATCCCCCACGGTAAATATCATCCCCCATTCTTTTCAAGTAAAGGAAACTGGATTGACTAAACAAAGATCTACATCTAAACATCAATATTTTCGAATAGTATGTGCTTTATAAAAAATAAAAGGAGTAATCTTTTATTTAAAAATCTTACAATGATTATATGATTTCTTTGGATTAGCCAAAGTATGTAGAACTTCAAAAAAATATCGCTGCGCGAGGCATTTTTCCAGCAAATTCTCAAATTAAAATAATTAAAGAAATATGATTTACAGGGATTTGCGGGTTGCTTATAGGCCGTCTATGAATTGCGAGATTATCAATACTCTCTCTCTCGCACTCACGCACGCACGCGCACGCACGCACACACACACACACACACACACACACACACACACACACACACACACACACACACACACACACACACACACACACACTTTTTTCTTTAGCAGGGTTTTTGCAGCCCATTTCTAGCTTCCTTAATCGCATAGTTCATTCAGGGGTTTGAAGTGTCTGTCGAAACTTGATTGATGCATATTTCGCTCAAACTACTCGTTCTGCTTGGTGCAAAAACACCTACTAAATCCCCCCCCCTCCCCTAAACTGCAAACAGCCAGAGAGAAAAAAAAGACGTAAAAGAGCGCAGGTGCTCTCTCTCTGTCTCTCTCTCTCCATATATGTGCGTCTTCCGCGTGCTGATGGGCAGCTCAGTAAAGTGACGTCAGACTTGGGAGAGGCTGTGGCTGTACCGTGTAGCTTGGCCAAGAAGGAATCGATTATCGACCTGGAACACCTGTGCTTTGAAGAGTGTATACTCCTATATTAGCCTTTACTCTAACTTTGATCGTTAACTGTAGCTTTGAGCTGAATACAATCTCGTTCGGTCGCGCATTGGAGCTGTGATCAAAACTATCCCAGTTTGTTGTGTACAGCTCTTCCAAACGATAAAAACCTCCGATTATTTATTCTGTACAAGGGAGTGCAAGTGTGGTAATACCGAATGTGTTGACAGATTCATGACACAGGGAACAACAACACTAATTTATATGCTTTAGCGCTTTCGATATGTTTAAGGCTTCTTTACAAAACAGAACTGCTTGATTGATGTTTGCTTAACGTTAATCTAGTATAGGGTATTTTCCCATAATTAGCCAAATATTAATAGCCACAGTAAAAAAAAAAAAAAGCATGATTGTGTGAAAATGTGAAGGATGTTACGATATCTATGTAGGTATAGTTTTTTTTTTTAATTTTCCCCATCTATTTATTTATTTATTTATTTTATAAAATCATCATTTGCCCTAGTTGTTCCATTTATCGTACTTACTATAAAGCAGTGATTATTACAAAACTGCTGTGACATAAAGAAACACGTCTTCACTTATTGAGAACAATACTAAACAGCTGACTGGAATTGTCATAGCAACCACGAACCCATAAAGATGAGAGGTAAAGTCTCAGCTTTCTTCCAAGTAAATAATAAACTTGCATTAGCTCTTAATCGGAAATGGCGAAATGGAAGGAAATAAAGTACACGCTTTGTCGCGAATGGCAAAAGTTATGAAGCAAAGACTTGACAATGAAGTATACATAAATAATTTATTTAACCATAAATCAAGTTCTCCCACGAGGTACAATAGATTGTTTGGAGGCATTGTTTACGAATATTGAGCAACATCGTATTTTGGGCATTTTTCTATGTCCGATATTAACACATTCTCGTTGATATAAATAAGTTCTGGCAATTTTATACGAGTACGTGGCAGCATTGCCGATTAAAACCCTTTGAAAAACAATTGCCAACTGTCATCAACTAGACTAGAAGGACATTTCATATAAACTCAACTGGTTTTTGCTTCAGATATTTAAGTGAATCAGATAATTGTAGGTTAAAGTTATCTTGGAAAGCGATTAAGATGTACCGTAGCCATTATCGGAGGGCTATTGAGAACGAAGCCCATATGTACAGTCATGGGTCAAATTCACTGCCGTATGTCGTTCATCTTAGACCCCCCTCCACTCTCTATGTTGTACAACATCGTACCCTATTGTGCACTTAATGCCTTGCTGCTCCCTCTTTGGGGAACAGACGAAGGGAACGCGTGGATGTAACAGAAGCGACCATGTGGGGTGTATTTATGTAAAGCTGCTTTGTGCTTAGTTGGTCTTTTCATGAGAAAACACTGGACGATGAATTGGGGGTATACTGGGCTTAAGAGACTAAACAACGTAGTAATAAAATCAACGAAAGATTGTTTCGTTGATTTTATTACTGCGTTGTTTAGTCTCTTAAAGTGATCACGAATGAAAACATCAATAAAAATACAAACAAAAAATAATAAGTAAACGAATGTTTCAACTCCTGCCAAAACGTTACCTGTAGGGTAACATTTTGTTACCCTATTATTCTAATTATTAAAAGAAATAAAGACATGAACTTGCTGATTTGTATGCACAGTCAATACGCGACTTCTTTTAAGAGAACAAGAATCACCTTATTGTGCTTATTCATCCATCGGTTGCAAAAGCACTTTATAAAGGGCTCTCGCATTCAGAACCCAGTTTGAACCGAACTCAGGTCTTTTCAACCAAAGGATACATGGATTTCTTTACAATGAGCACCCACATGCACACAAAATAAAAGATAAAACATACTCATTTCATAACCTCACTTGCCTCAATTTAATCGTAACCAAGCAAACAAGAAGAATTTCTTTCTGTATCCTTCTTTGTTTCATTATCCTTTGGTAGTCTCTATTTATTTCTTGTTTTTGTTGAGTTAATTGGTCATATCACCAGGTGTCAGCATTATCTTTTTAAAGTCGGGTTCTTATCTCACAATATGGTGATAGACCAGTCATATGCGATTAATATCGCATATGACTGGTCTATTTGATTGGGAGTATTGTTAAATCATAACAACTGATGCTTCCTTTTCTAGCTCTCTTCGTTCTCTCTCCCTTTCTTATGTTGCTCTTTCGTAGAACAATTCTGGGAGCTTCGTAATATTTAATTTTCTGCTCCTAATACCGTTTATGACTCAACGAATCTTTATAAGAATTAAAAAAACTAGATGTGAGTTACCTGGTCTTGGACAGAGTGGCACGGTTTTCTCTTGTAAATTTAGGTTCTCTGTCCAGAAAAAAAGGCCAAACGGACTTATTTGCTTCTTCCGTAAGTGAAAACCAAACCAAACTGAAGCACATATGAGTATATTAGCATTTCTGAATGTCTTTGTGTTACTTTCTTCTTCTTCTTCTCTCTCTCTCTCTCTCTCTCTCTCTCTCTCTCTCTCTCTCTCTCTCTCTCTCTCTCTCCATGTATTTTCTTTAGTCACTTTTGCCATGCTGCCATTTCTCCCTTCTTTCTTTCTCTATTTCTTAATATTTCACATCTATTTTCAATTTATTTTACTTCTTTTTCACTCTTAATCTTTATGTCATTTCTCACTATTTCCCTTTTATTTTATTTTATTTTATTTTCTTCATTCTCCTCTGCACTATTTTCCCTTTCTTTTATTCATTCACCTCATTTTTTACACTTTTTCACTGTTTCTTTATCGGTGTTATGTATTATTTTCACATCCTTTCTTTCTACACTTTAGTCTTGCAAATTCTCTTTTTTTGTCATTTTTCTTATTCCCGATCCTTCTGCAAGAAGACCAAAGAATAAAACACTCCCTTTATGTTGAAAACTTCAAAAGAACATTTTCTTCTTATTTTCAAATTAGGCCGAGCCCTCCTATCTCAGAAGGGGATAGTAACGCTTTTTCTACTGTAGAAACTTCATTCTCCTGAAAACAAATCTACAGTTATCAGATAAACACGCTGATGCATTCTCTGCTTCAAAGATAATTGCAGGCATTCTCAAATATCCTGTAGCTTGTTCGTAATATTCTTCTTTCTATTTATTTTCTTTTAACAACCTCTTCTTTCTCTTCTTTTTTTTCTCTCTTACATTTTTGATTTTCCCTAGTCTCTCTCTCTGTGTCTCCTACACTTCATGTTTTCTCTTTTGTATTCTATTTTGTATCAATCTCTATTGATACAAAATAGAATACAAAATCGGTTTTTTTATATTCCTCTCCCTATCTCTTTCGATCTTTCATTCTTTCCAATTCTTTCTTCTCTTCTATTTTTCAGTCTTTTACATTCGTTTCTTCTTTTTGTTTTCTTAATCTTTACATTATTTTCTTTCTTTTCTCTTTTTCAATCTTTCACATTTTTCATTCTCATAATATGGATTGTAAATTTAAATAAAGAGAGAGAGAGAGAGAGAGAGAGAGAGAGAGAGAGAGAGAGAGAGAGAGAGAATAAAAACAGAACACAGCAATTCTGGAAGACATTCATATCTAATTTATCAGTTTCCACCTATCTCTCTTTCTCTTACCCACAACTGTTGAGACGTTTCCTCTTCTACATGCACCTGTTTTGCAGTCTCGGCTGTCAGAAAGTAAACTAAGATAAAACTGCAATGCCACGAAGGAACTTTGCACTAGATTCATGGTTATTAGAACCGCACATAGTTTCCCCCCCCCCCCACTGTTTTTCTCTCTCTCTCTCTCTCTCTCTTTCTTTCTTTCGGTTTCTTTCTCTGTGAGTGTCTCTCTCTCTCTCTCTCTCATTTGACATCTCATCAACAGTGTTGTGATTTTTTCATGAGTGTCTTTATCATGCATCCCGTGATCACCCCTCGTTAACGTACCCCAGAAGACAAAAAAGGATACGAAGAGTACAAAACATGCTCGCTTTCACAGTTCAACAGGTTTTTTTAGTTGCTTTAATCCAATGGAAACTTGCTCTTTCACTAACAAATGGTAGGACTTTTCATGAAAAATAGATGTAACCTGTTTTCCGGCAGATGTTTTATAAACGTACGTACACAATTCGGGTAGAGCTTAGAATTATATATTCATAGGAATAAATAGCTGCATGTCACGCTCACGGGAGACCTGTAAAATTTGAAGACACTGTCAGTTAACAAATGTACCAATTTAGTTTGATATCATCTAATAGTTACCATGTTGCTCTTAACACCTGGTCTAGGGATTAAGGGAGATCTGTTTTGGTGAGGAGGGAATATCTTTGTTTCGTGACTACCACATATTTCGAGAGGTAAAAAGATGAAACGGTAATAGCCATCGTATTACAAAACAAGTTTCAAAAGAACCGCATAAACCTACTATTTAAAGTAATCTTCATTGTAAAATGAACCTCTTAACTTATATTAAGAATTCTGATTTGTAAAAGAATAAAATCCGGAGTGCTGCGATTATAAGCGTTTATTTAAAACAAAACTAAAACCAAGGAGAAGAAAGATAACAAATTATAGGTATCTTTCTTTATATTTCTTATTATTATCGCATTTTTTAATTTTTAATGTATACATCATCTTTTGCTCTTTTGCATAATATAATCTGCAAGTTAAATTAGTGTGATGATTGACTCAATTTTGTTTTTAGTTCTAAGTTGCAAATTATTCTCTTTCGCAATAATACAGAGAAAAAAAGTAACTGCAGATGAATAGAACCACAGCAGCAATTATCAGTAAGGATATAATGAAAATACTTTGAATTTTTTAAAAGTTTGATGCCTCCGTAGCGATGCCAATTTTTTTATGTGAATCCGCCCTAAGAAAAGCTATTAGCCTATTGTATATTAATGTTAGTACCGCGAGTGGCTGAGGCTCAGATAATTCCAGAAACCTTGCTCTGAAGTCCAAATACTATCCATCTCAGGCTTTCAGTATGGGATACGATGACCATTAGTCTAACCAGACCGGTTGGGTTCATTCCTATCGTAAGATATGAATGAAACCAAAAAATAAGATAAGAATATACACAAAGATTTGTCAATATAACAATAACGTTAGTGTAATCTATTTTTTTCCTATATTTTTTTCTAAATATCTCGGATATGACTTGACGTTTATACAGGTTTCACTGCCTTTGAAGAATATGAAGAACACTCCGAAATATTGCCCAAATTTACTGCCAAAAAATAAAAAAAACTTACTGATAGAGAATTCTAGGGCGAAAACCAACACTTCTTTTATATTAATCTTGCTGTTTCCAGTAAAAATTTAAAATTTCTTCAGTTATTTTAGTTTTTTAGATTTCGACGTGTGTGTGTGTGTGTGTGTGTGTGTGTGTGTGTGTGTGTGTGTGTGTGTGTGTGTGTGTGTGTGTGTGTGTGTGGGTGTGGGTGGGTGGGTGGGTGGGTGGGTGGGTGGATGCAGCTTTTGAAACTGTATTCCGATGTTCATAAACCGTTGTATCAATATTATGTTCAAAGAAGAAATAAACTCAACTACCGACCAATTCTGAAATCAAACTAAAGAGCAAACGATGGGTAGTGGGGAATATAAGGGGAATGAGAGTGGAGCAGAACAAAACATTGGGACTTTGCTATCTTTTCTGATTTGTTCAACTTTTTTTTTTGCGGAGGAACATGAAATAGGAAAGGTTTATCCAGATATTTCATTCATTGCTGCTCAGAGAAGTAAAGGAAGAGGAACATTTTATCTTACTTTAAGTTAAAGGAATTTGACATCTCATCAACAGTGTTGTGATTTTTTCTTTTGAATTTGAAAGTTTTTATTATTGTTTGGATTTCTGCTGTGTAGCAAAATTAATCAGTTTTGGCATATTGTCGTGGATGATCAGTTTTTCTCTTTACCATCGTTTCATTAGTAAAGAAAAGGCTAAACCTTGGGTATTTCCTAGCTCACTTTTAAAGGATTCTTCTTATCTGAAACGTTCATTCAGTAAATCGTTTGATTTATTTTTGACTAATAAAAGAGGTTACTGTAACATGTTACAGATATATCAAGGATATTGTGAAAACCTCTTTATACATCAGAAAATCACTCTTAATGAGAGAGAAAATTATTTGAAAATGCCAGAAAGGAAAGTGAAGATAACCAAAGTTGGAATAATGCCTGTACGTGAAGGATGAAAGCCAGTCCTAAGCCCACAAAAACTCGGGAGGGAACTTAAGGCCAACAAAATGTAAAATCTCTAAGGGAGCCTCCTTAGCTCATTCGATATAAACGCAATGCCTTATGGTTGGAAAGGCCTTCTGATCAAATCCTGTCTAGATCATGATTCGATCTAGGACAAGACAAGCTTCTCAGTTAATGGACACTCTGGCCATTAGCACAGAAGGAATTAACAGACATGATACACTGGCAACAGGGATTGGTTGCTTCGGCTACATTTCACAATAACCCAACCCAACTCCCTACAAAGTTGTAGCAAGAAACAGATTCAAAACCCACATTTGTATTAACAGTCCAGCTGACCATCACGCAAACTGTAAAGCGAGAAAACTTATGCCTCAATGTAATGTTAGGAATGTGATATTCAGTTTTATTGAACGACCATGCGCACTACTTCTTTGTACGAATTGAATTCGTTTTTATTTTGGTTCTCCTTAGGGGTGTGATAATGCAAAATTCACACAAGGAGAGGTCAGAAGAACCAATGGGAAAGATAACCGTATTACGAATGTTAGGTCACTACTCTCAATCGCCAGTCGTTCTCCAAAGAAAAACCTCAACATAAGTTCATCTACATTAGACATTGGCGATGACTTCCTGTTTGGTATAATAGGATCGCATTAACAATCAATTTTACGTTTATTTCTCTGTAAGCTTAAAATATACATAATATACTTTTCATTTTCATCCTTAATCATCCTATGGCATGTTTATCAAAATCTGTTCTTTCTCAGTTTTTAAATTCCTTTAGATTTTCCGCAAATCGCTAGAGATTTTAAAGGAAATAAAAAAATTAAAATAATTGAAAAACTTTTTTTCTATGATATTAAATTTCTATGAAAAAAAAGGAACCAAAAGAGAATGATATAAATAATGATCGTATTATATATATATATATATATATATAAAGCAATATTATTGGATTCTAAAAATCATATGTTTAAATTAACATTTTGGTTTTCTAATTTCAAAAAAAAAAAAAAAAATATATATATATATATATATATAGACGGGTTCGATTCCCGTCTATGCCGTGAGAAACCTCTACAAGTCTTTTCGACTAAAAGTGAGTTATCCAGTCTCATACGAGGTAGAAGTTTTTCGGAAATTCGGGTTTTTCATCCTCCCGTGAACGCACACATGTCTATAGACATAGAACACTTCGAGGAATGATGGTAACCTGCACTGTCCACGGGTAGATAGCAACTTCTGACTGATATCTGATCTAGGATCCAAATGCCAATACTGGTATTCTGAATACTTGCACACGCTAAACAACGCTTGAATTGGTTGTATATTAGACTTTTTTTCCATATTTATTTTATCTTCAACTCACTCAAAGAATCCCATTTTATCTTTCGTTTTAGTTATTAGCTCAATGGACTTATCGTTCTTGTTACTTTTTTGTCTAATTCTGAAATGGCAGTACAGATCCAAACATTATTTTGATGTAATAGTTACGCCAACGAAATACTTAAAATAGAAAGAGAAGCTTGATTATCTTCTGCTTTCTCTATTATTATTTCTATTACATTTATATTAAGAATTACTTTAGCAATAAAAACGTAATATGTGAAAAATAATTTATTATTATAAATTACACTTTGTATAAACTAGAGAGAATTAGAAACACCTTATTTTCTTTTAAATAAGATAAATATCTACTCAGCAGACAGCAATAACGTTTTTTTTTTTTTTTGTTTTTTTTTTTTAGTATTGGCACAATGCTTAAAAATCAACTTCGTTAAATTGAATGTCCTACATATTGCATATACGCATTTTGCCCTGTGAGGAAACAAGGCACGCCTAGTTAAGTTAGCCAGACAGAGCAATCATAGACGTAGAGATGAAGCATTAACAATTATCTATGCTTCAAAGCATAGATAATTGTTGATGCTTCATCTGTACATCATTTGTCATTTAGCGCTAATACGCCTATTCAAAACATATTCTGGGCTAAAGTTGGATCCAAACGCAGATCGATTAGAAGTACGAATTAATTTTATCACCCGAACTATTATTATTGCAATAGAGGAACCTATTGTTATCATGGAAACATTAAGTCATATTTGTGTTTCCTCAAAATAAATCTTTTTTTTTACTTACAGAGATCATTCCTGCCTTTAAGGCGTCTCATATATATATGCCTTGGGGACATAATCAGCAAGGATAACACTTTTCGTTATTTCTTTAAGTGTTAATCACTATGATTTATCAGGGGATTGGAGACAAAATACACTCACTATTGGAAACAAAATGAGTCACGTTGGCCTTCGGCTGATCTAAATATTTCAAGTAATCCATTGAGTGAAAGTGTATTATATCTGTTATACAGAAATTGAATTTATCATGATGATATTCGTAATTAACAGATGTAATACACTTTCCTAAGATTAATTAAGACCTAAATTAATCGATTGAAAATTATGTCAGTCGTATCCGTGACATAGTTCAACCTCACATTGCCGATATGAAATGCATCTGCATAGATTACCATGAGGTTATCGTACTTCTGTGTGAAGAACTATGAAAACTGTAGTTGTGCTAAGAAGATTCGTATGAGAATTGAATCAAGAGAGAGAGAGAGAGAGAGAGAGAGAGAGATGGATTGTGCATTACGGTGTACGTTTTGGACACATTACGTATTACCGATTATCACAAGAAAGTGCGATGGCGCGATCCTCAGCAGAAACATTCCAAATCCTTGCTCCTCCTTTACCATCATTATCCATTACAAATTATAAAGAAAAAACACCCACTTGTCCGTAATTTCATAGTCAACTTCGACATTATGTTTATATTTATACCAAATTATAGTCCGTTTTGATTGGAATTACAGCAGAATCATCCAAGACTATGAAGCCACTATATCAAGTGTCCTAAATGAGTGTGTTCTCACAATATGCCTGTTTTGAGAGATGTCAAAACGTTTTCGAGATGAAATTCCTGCTGCTGCTGCTCTATGTAATCGATTGAAAACCGTTTCTTGCTTCATCACTGTATACAATGCGATTCATATTTATGGAACGCATTATTTAAGGAAATTCGTATTTTGATGAAATTTGTTTTCTAGTCTTCGGAAAGAGACCCACAACATTTTACTTATGTTCTGGGGATGTTTATAATATGTTGTGTAATCTAGCTGTATTTAAATACTCCCTACTGATGGATGCAAGATGGAAAGTGTTTTATTCTGTTAAATGTTTAGGGAACTTCTAACTATGAAAGTTTGAAATACATGTTTGAAATGCTATGAAATACATATATTAATACTGTGGATGGACTAAGAGTTTATTTTTCTCTGTAATATGTTTTTTATTGCTTTTTAACAATCTAGAAACTCTTTTCAAGCAACTTTAGACATTTAATCAACAGGCTGGTGGTCTTACCTACGGAGACTTTAAATTCTCTCAGTATGTGAGACTTCTCAACATACTCAGAGAATTTAAACTCACACTTAAAGGCAATCACAAGATCTATGCTTACGGCGGTATTCAAACAGATTGTCACAATCTGTTAATCAGATAGCAGATACACCAACTACTCAGACAACGAGAGCAACATTAGGTAGACTGATAATCGATGGAAATCGTTTCCCTTGCTATTATTATTCATTGCAGGACCATCCAAAGCCAATTCAAAAAACTGAATCTTTTAATAATATAAAAAAGCATGTGTAAAATTATTCAGATCTAAAATGAAATTTCTAGGGAAGCCGTAAAATGTTAAAGAAAATGCAGAAGAATAGCAAATCAGCCACTAGAAACAGCATCCTTTTAATGTGAACACAGAACCATAGCTATAAACAGAGGGCAAAGAAGAAAAACATAAGTTAAAACAGATTGAAATAACTAAGCGAAACGAAATTAGATTAAGATAGCAGATATGTACATTTAATAATGCACTTTATCATGCACTATGAAATAAATATGCAATGCTATCTCTTCAGCACAGGCAATGCTCGCCTGTAAATTGCTAAACACTATCTTTCTGATTCTTATAATGTCCCAATCAACAAGTGTTATATGCAGTGGTCCCTCATAGCATGATATGTAAAAGAACTTGCAGGTCCCCCCCCCTTAAAAAATTTGTGATTCTCTTTAGGTGAGAGATGAATTCCATCCCCCAATGTGAAATTAACGTCCCGTTTATTGGATGCCTGAGGGTGGTTGGCAAAAGTTCCATACTTGATCTCTAGAGAGACTTTTCCAGTTTCCAAAAATTAATAATAAAAATATCCTTAACCTTCCCGCTGCACATATGTACTATAGATTTACAACTATTCGTGGGTTTGGAGAGTCATAAAAAACAATTATCTGGCAATGTTATCGCCATGCACTTTCGGGCTACAGAAATAAAAGATGAATCCCAATCCCTGAAAGTATTATATAATTTATACACGAACTTGCACAAACGACTGCTTAAGTAGACTATCTAGTTTCGGTGTATATGATAGGTGAAAAGAATCAGCGTTGGTTTTTCATTCTCAATGGTTCCGGGTTCAAAGGTTAAAACTCCATACGTGTCATTTGGAACTAATTAATAGTTTTTGCACTTAGCAGCGTAAATCACCTTCCTGACTTAAAGAAGCAATTGTTATTAGTGTCAGATGCAGGATTGGTGAGAGAGTGAGTAGACACTCTGATCGGATAAATTTTTCTTTGAGCATTCTACTACACATTCTACTTTGTTGACCGACGAAATAGCAAATTAGTTTTTTTACTCATTTTAATAAGGGCATGGGTAGTTAAATATGTAGTTTTTTCTTAACGTTAACCCAATCTAGTGAATCTGTTTAATGCACATCTCGTGTAAGTACCCTCAGTAGAATGAACTGGTAACGAAAGCGACCAGAATCGATTTTTAATTTAATGTAGTGGCACCTGATTCCTGTTGGACGCATCGGTCCACAAGAGGGAGTAAGGTGGGGGACGAACTGCTCTGGTATCCTCGGGAGATTACAAGAAGGTAGGGGGGAAAGAAAGCTGACCTGTTTTGATACACCATTTAGATAGCGTCTCTATTGTTTCAAAAGTTTGTGTGTGTGTGTGTGTGTGTGTGTGTGTGTGTGTGTGTGTGTGTGTGTGTGTGTGTGTGTGTGTGTGTGTATGGTAGTTAACACAATACAATCTTCTCAGGTCCTTCTTATAGCATTATAATGTTAGAACTGAAACGTATGAAAGAACTACGCAGTCTCCACGGATTCATATCCCTTCATCCCATCAGTCTCTGGGGGGGGGGTGTTAAATCCTGGAGGTTGTAGAAGCTTCTCTGTACTCGGAAGCCTATTCTTGTTGTTCTATGAAAGGGGGGGGGGATCGTTTGCAAATAAAATTTCCCTTCTTTCTAGTGTATAACATCATGGTCATGAACCAAATCAGCGACATACTTCTAGGAAGTTAATCCACGTCAAGAGGGGGGGGGGGGGGAAGAGGGGTCGGTGGGTTACTCTGTGTGCTTAACTACCAAGTATCGGCTTAAGCTCTTCTAGATAATGGTAGTTGATACGGTGTTTCTGCGCTATTGTTACAATGTCAGACGGTAGCTTGCGGGGTATCGTTGTTGAAGTGGCAGCAGGTTTGGGGTAGGAACGGGGGGATAACTAGGAATATTTGCTGTACATTAACGGATTACTCATGTCAAGCTACCTCTTCAACACTCCTCCGAGACGACATTAAGATGATTGTGAGTTTATTGGACGGGAGGATATTCATACCAAGTAAAATATTTCGAGGGAAAAAGCTCTGGAGAGACATCATTTGCATAGACGGGGTATTTTCTTTAAGGCGAATGAGTTTTTCTATATGATAAGATGATTTAGTATTATTACGATGTTAAGAAGATCCTATAACAGCTTAACTAATAGGTTTTAAGTCTAAAGTAATGTGGAAGGCTGTCTTAAATAACAGAACAGTTTTTACAAATAGTAAAATAGTGCGGTCTTCTTTAGAGCATCGCTTTAAGAAAATTTCCAAATAAATAAAGATAGGAATGCTTTCGAGTACTGAAACGCAAATTTAAGCCTTTCTAATAAAAGCTTAAGTAAAGAGTTTTGAACTCCATAATAAAAGAGGTACTTGGGGATCTTGTGTCCCTGAGCAACGAGCCTATGAAGGGTTAATAACTGTAGAGGTAATGCTTCATCGATAAATAAACAAGTTCCGACACTAGTCGCGCATTGTTCCTCACGAAGACACACTTACAGCTAAAACTGGAAGATGATCACGCTGTGAATTTTAAGACTCTCGTAGGAAACGAATGTCTTAAGGAGTAGATTTAGCACTTATTAGGAATACATAATTTTTTTTTCTGCCCGGGTAATAATCATTTGCTGTTCCTACTTGAAAAGAGAAGATACATTCCAAATAGAGAGATAACTGATACTTAGATAAACCTATAAATTGGCTGAAATGCACAAATTAATGAGGAGTGGTGTATATCCTAGTCTGTTCCTGAATGTGATAAAAACTACCTGAAATTTTAATTTAATTATAAAATGTAGCATTATTGAAATACAAAGAATGTAGTTGCAGTGTGTGCGCGCGAATTATTTCATGAAAGAGAGAGAGAGAGAGAGAGAGAGAGAGAAGAGATAAAAGAAAAGAAAGAAACGAGATATGATAGATAGACAGATAGAGAGAGAGGGGGGGGGAAGAAAATGAAGATGATAATGCAAGCCTAAAGTTTAAACTTAATTGAAAAGCTGTGATAGTAGAAGTTGGACTGCTAAAGGAATCTTACAGAAATTAGAAAATCTCTTCCTTCAAACAAGTAAACAAAAACACCTTTTATTTTCGGGTTCGCGAAGTTTGTTTTCATGTAAGATTGATCAGCTGATTCACATTCTATCAGAATGCATAACATGCATTTTGTTTTTATTTTGATGTTTAATTTTTACTTTAATTCTCACAGAATAAGATAACTATCCGTTATGAATGATGAAACATACCGTGCAACATCCCCTCGTAATAAAACGAAGAAAAATAAATTTTTAAACTGTAAAACGAATAAGAAATCCATCTTATATCATTCTTTCCTGAAAAAAAAAATACCGACTTGTCTGAAGACATGTGAAATACATATTGGTGCTAGACTTTTAAACGGTTTCAGTAAATCTACCTCGCACATGGACACGCCTTACATATGGCAATTCCAGTACTTTTAGAAAGACGCTCAGGAAACATGCCAATAACAATATTTTTAAGGTAATGAATTCCAGCTACTTTAACAATCACAGCTACCTGACAAGGAATCACTAGAATATAATATCGCAATCGAAAGCATTTTTGTATGCAAACAGATTTCAGCACGCTAAAACTGACATTTCATTATTCTAAAACAGTTTTCTGTGGAAGAGGTAATTTCATATGAAAATAACATTAATATGCGATGATGTTTTTAAAACCAATTTTTTGCCCAACGAAACATATTTAAAGTTAAATGAATTGCTTTTACATAAAGAAGAAAGTCAGAGTATATTAGATTGTGGAGTTGCCCATAACCAGAAAGATGCTATCACAAAGTAAATGGAGACATTACATTTTGAAAATTGTTATTAAATCTTTAAAAGTTTTCGACAAAAACATCAAAGTTAGAAGATTAAAGTCTTGATAGTAATGGAATTATAGACATGTTTTCTCTCAAAGGATTGTGTCCGTTCTTAGCAATTTCTATTGAATATATATCTTTTATTTATTAAGCAATTCATATTAGCAACACCGTAATCTTGTAGCAATACGCTACTAATGCAGTGAATCAGACTGTGCTTAAATAATTCAACGCTACTACTTTGCTAAATGCAGTATTGAAAGTATTATATCCCATAATGGAGTAGATATAGTTGGTTCAAGCGGTTTCAGTCGAACCAGAGAATAAGCATGGGAAGATTAAGAGTGCTTGTTGACTTTTTGGAGGGTTTGCTGTCTATGTATCGTTGTAAATGGAAAGCGGGGAGAGGATGAAAAATGAAAAATGAGATCTACCTACCTCATTTTTCTTAAAAGTTTCTCTCTCTCTTTCTATATGATTTTTATGTGTCTTCTCCGTTTTCATTTTTTAAAAAGGCAATCTTTATAAAGTATAAAAATCTTCGAGCTGGTTTTAAAGAATCATTGTCTTACATGGGAGTTCAACTTGCAGCGTGCGCAGTAAAGAGGCAGTGACTTTTACCAACTGAGGTTACAAAGAAAGAAAGACAAATAAATTTTAAAGCATTCTCATTGGGTTTAATTACCACATGAATTAAAATGAATAACACTTCTCACTCTCTCTTTTTCTTCCTTTTTTTTCTTATTACAGTTTTCGCAAAAATTTCGTATTCTCTTCAGTTTTTCTCCCAAGAAACAGGACATGTAAACAGCTTTCTTTTATCATCTTGACTTCCTGCTCACATACCGTACTGTTTTGCTATAGATTTTGAACTTTTGATACATAAAAATGTTTTAAAAAGTTGTACTATCTACATCAAAATGCATAATCATGAGATATCGAAGAAATCAGCGCACCACGCGCTGATTTCTTCGTTATAGTTATAGCAAAAACATTATATCCTAGATATTGTGTTTTTGAATAGTTAAATTCCTTCAACAAAGAACCTGTTGAACTGCAACTATCCGAGTGGTTTGGAAAAACACGCACATATTCTTAGCAATTTAGGGAGGATAGCGGACATGCTCGTGAAGCTATTAGATCAAATGACATGCTCTAAGTAATGATTGTATTCATTCAAAAATCGACTTTAAATGGTAGAAGACATTTCTTATCTCTATGATTGAAATTTCTGATTATATGAAGCTTCTCATTCCTTATTGTTAATGTATGTTTCTTTGTTTTGAGTGATTATGATTTGTTTTATCTATTTATGTACATTCGAAACATAAGTATTTAAGTATACTATTGTAGAATACTGACAGAAAACTCACTTTTGGGAAGACCAAACTAGCTCAGTATCCAGCAGAAATTTCAGTAATTCTGAGCAATCAAATGACAAATTTTCATCTGAAAATTACAGTACTGTATTCCTGGTTCATCACCACAGCAAAGAGTTTTAAGTAAAGAGACAACATCGAAAAGAACTCCTTCAACACATTACCAATATATACATCTTTTAAAAACGAACGAACATAAGTAATTTTCGGTTGATTCTAGAATGCGGCACATTTGTAGACTGCCTCTTCATCGTAGTGAGCAACTGATTAAATAATTATTTGCTAGGCATTAGTGCAATTAGTAGAATTAGTAGTAGTAAAATTGGTGGAATGAATATTAGTGATGTTGCAACATACATCTACATTCAAATAGTTTTCTGCAGAAAGCATCGTGATCATCAAATATAAAATAGTTCAACTGTTTACCGGATAAGATAGGTATCTTCTAGTCACCCATTAGTATCTTCACTTAGTTGAAACTGAGTTTTGTACGTTACAATGACTTGCAATTAACAAGTCAATGTTGCGTACTAAACCAGATGCTCAATGCAGAGCAGTATTGCGTTTTTTGAATTTTATCGATTTGAATTCATTATGCTAATGTCATCCTCTTCTCAGTGATGAATGATTACGTTCACTGGAAAATCAAGCAGATCTGCTAGTTTGTTTAGAGATGTCAAGCATTAAAAATTCTTTATGCTTAAATATACATGACAAAACTAAATGGTTTACTTCTCCTGTACATGTCAATTAATTTTTCTTACGTGATTGTTAGGAATGTAGAATGAAAGAGAAGGAGTCTACAGGAACATTTTCAATGTACAGCAGAAATTTTAAACTAAATTCATACACCTGAGCAAGTAAAGACTATTTTTTCTGATCAGTAAGATTTCGGTACGGTCGAATATGAAAACACAAAGGTGGATTTTAGGACTGATTCTGTAGACTGTCTGGGAAGAAGCACGCATAAATATGTCATGTATTTAGTGGAGCGACAGTTATGACCTTATTGTAAAGCTCTCGGGAAAGAAATTAAGATTTTACTAAAGATTATCCCAAATAAGACTGAGACCAGAGTTCGACACAGAAGCGATAATATTTCATGAGTGATTATTAAGAATAGAGCGATAATAAATCTTGGAAAAAAAAAAAGGTTATCACTCATCACACACTGTATCCTGAAGGATTATTAAAATTATCATATGATACACAACTAGTCTAATCATTTCGAACACAAATAAACGTTTTTAACTAAAAAAAAGTATTTTGACTTTACCAAGATTATTTTCTTTAGTTCATCCATATATACAAAGAGGATTCCTTATAGTCCTTATAAGGACTGGCTTAAAGGGGCGAAGCAAGAATGCTTTTCATCTTCCCCGTTATCTGTAGAGGACAGTGTAGGGATAAGATGTTATTGGGCTATTAAAGCTCTGATCATGGCAAGAGGGTAACAGCAATAGCCGAGCCTCAGTTAGAACTTCATTGGCTACAGCATTGCCATCCATTACCCTCCAAGGGTATAAATCACAGCATCTCCGATCCATAATACTTCAACTTATATTTTTATTATAGAGATATTTATATAAAAATAATGTATCTATTATTATAATTACTGTGATAAAAATATAAAATAAAATCAGGCTCTTTTAAAATAAAGAAAATATGTTCTTTTTAAAGAACACTAAAAGAAAATTTTCAAAGGTCAGTTTTCACGGACCTTTGAAATCACAAGAAAACTGATTAATTCAGTGTCATCGAAAATATTCTAATGAACGTTATAGGGTGTTCGGGATAAATTTGACATATTTATAATTAATTATATTTTTCCGTAAGTTACATGTATTAACACACACTTCTATTCATTTAAAAGTTTGGACCCTTCTTCATTCATATACAAGATGTCAGAAAGGATGGATAGCTGGAACCCACCTGAATCATGGAAGAGAATAACTTGTATCATGATGATTCGTGCCCGCCATCAAAATAAGGATATTACGACTGTTGCCCAATGCTCCCTGAATACAGTAAAAACAATCAGGCATGAACTAGAGACTTGCAATGGTGACTACGAGGATGTAGCAAGAAGAAAGATCCCTAGCAGACGATCTGATTGCGTTCGTACAGCAGAATTCCTCGCAAATCTGCAGGAACAGGTGTTGAAGAACCCTGGCATTGGAATTCGGGCTTTGTTCGTGGAGTTGCTAACTGTAGTCAAGCCCTGGATAACAAGGGTAGCCAATGGTAGGCCGTATGTATGGCAGCAGGATTCGGCCCCTTGCCACACCTCTGGGAAAAGTCAAAAATGGTTGTCTGAAAATTTCTACGACTTCACCAGTCCAAATGTTTGGCCTCCAAACTCCCCAGACCTTAACCCCATGGATTATTTTGTATGGGGCGCAGTTGAAAAAGACACCAATCGCACTTCCAGTAATACAAAAGCCCAGTTAATGGATAAAATTAAAACAGTTTTTGCGGCCCTTCCCAGGGAGACTGTAGCATCAGCTTGTTCGAGGTTCCGAAGCAGAATTGAAGCTGTGATCGATGCTAATGGTGGTTATTTTGAGTAAATCTTGTTGATAGTATTGTAATTAACTCTGCCTGTAATGTTTTTTTGTCAATTCATTAAATTTAATAGATACAAAGAAGATTTTCTTTTTCCTTACGAAACTGTCAAATTTATCCCGAACACCCTGTATATATATAAAAGTTTTCTAGGATACATGAGATTAAATTGTGAACCACATTTTAGGTCTTTTTACGACTATTGCAAACCGGTATGACTTAGGGCTTACATTTGAAAACTTATGAGCTATAATGAAGCTGATTATTTATTTATTTTTTTTTTTGGGAGATAGACTGAGTCCTTGACTCTTTATCCCTTCATCTGACATTTTATCCCTTCAGTTATATGCTTTGTAATCTTGACTGGTGACCAAAATGGAGTGATTTGCAATATCAAAATGTGAATTTTTCTACTAAAAATAACTTATGTCTTTAAAATAAATAGTTACATATTATAATATTAAGAAGTTTTGATAAATAAATATGTAAAAAACTTAAACTAATTCCCAAATTCTACATTAGTAAATACACCATTAAAATTTTAAAAGAAGCAACCACTAATATACCACTAATATTAAATCATTTTAGGACTAGGAGGAGAGAATCAGGTCTGATTAATACCGTAGACACCAAGAGTCCTTTTTAGGACTTGCAGGATAACGGATGGCAATGCTGTAGCCAATCAAGTTTTAACTGAGGCCCGGCCATTGCCGTTACCCAGCCATGACTAGAGCGTTTAGCTCAATAACACCCCATCCACCCAGATTTTCTTCATTCAGAAGAAGGGATAAAGAGTCAAGGACTCAGTCCATCTCCCAGTCCTTTTTAGGACAAGAAGTTTTAGGCACTAACAAAGACGATAGCGCTTCTAAACTTAATTTATGCGAGATGTGTGACAACAGGTAAGATTCAGTACGCAAAATAGAATTCCGATCCAGTTTTATGAATATCAAATCATAGATATTTCGAGGAATTAACGAGTTAAAATATTTGCGACTTCCAAGTTCTTGTTTGAGAGCGTTGCCTCCTCTAAAGTTAATTTCTCGCTTCTGTTTGAAAAGGAATTCCGTAATATTCGTTGTTTAAAATTAACGTACTTTAAATGTAGCAACATAGTAGGCTGTCAATGTTATATCAGTATAACGCGCGAATCTTAGGTTAATAAGAAATGAATTTTAATCCCTTGTAAACATGCTAAGTACCCATTCAGCGATAGCTTTAGTTTTAATCATTGCACAGTCAAATACTTCTAGGATTCGCGAATTCAAAATTACTCACTAATTATTCTACTTAAACGGGATCCCTGGTGCTATTTAAAATGTATGTTGTTTGTCATTAGCTGTGTGCACATCGGATTAATCTGTTTAAGCTGGAAGGACGGAGTCGTACTGCTGAAATAATTGATGTTCTCCTAGTTTCAAAGTACACGCAAATTAGTTAATAACACGAAGAAATATTTAATGATGAACACATGTAAAATAATTAGTAAAGTGGATAAATGTAGACTTGGAAAAAAACATGTTGTTCAATTAATTTGCGTGCTTTTTTTTTAATTTAAAGACGACTTGTGGTGCACAAAGGATTAAAAGAGTGGATAAGAGACCGCAACAGTTAAGATTCTTTCTTAGTTTATTTTTATTCTAAAATGACACAGAAAACTGACGAGGAGTCATCTTTTACTTAGAAAGATTTCAGGTTAGAAACTTGTTTAAGTGCGAGGAATCATCTTTATAAGAGACTTTGCAACCAAATGTGAGTTAGTCGGTCTCGTGGTGAAGTAGCAGAGATTTTCATCCCATAAACAAAGAGGATTTGAAGAAATAATGCTGATCAGTTGGTAAAAATTACGATAAAATCTTATCTCGGTTGTTCTGGCAAATGTCAGTTCTTCCCCGCTAACACACACAACAAACTGCAATAATTAAATAAATACTAGACTGTTAACGAAAAATTAAATACCTGACTACTGTACAACAATAAAACACTAATTTTATATTATGGACTCAGGATTCGTATGTCTTTCGTAACATATCCTATAAGTGATAGAACGCGTAATCGGCAATTTTATAAATAAAAGTTCAACTTTAATTTATATTTTATATAAAAAAAAAAAGTAAACTATTAAACATTTCGAAAAATGTTATTCTAACGTTGTAATAAATTTTATTTTTAAATTAAGTTAAAATTTTAACACGTTTTTAAAATAAACATATCACACAATAAATAAGATACAAGGAATCATTTATTCTTATACCATGATGGCCCGGATAAGAATAACCGCACTGCAGCCCACGCATGTCGTACGAGTCGATTAAAATGAGTAGCCAGGGAGGGTAACGGATGGCAATGCTGTAGTCAATGAAGTTTTAACTGAGGTTCGGCTATTGCTGTTACCCTCCTGCCATGATCAGAGCTTATAGCGCTATATTATCTCATCCATACATTTTTTGTTCTACAGATAACGGGGAACATGAAAAACATTCTTGCTTCACCCATCTAGCCAAAAAATTATTATTTTTTTTATTCTTGTAGGAAATGCAATTTTTATTTGTATCTGAAATGCAAATTCTAAGTTTGAATCCCACCCACAAAAGGTTCCCTGCCATTGTAAGTTTAGCTGAGTAGGTAAGAGTTAAGTTAGTTAAATTACGAATCCAAATAAAGTGCAAAAACGGAATGGATTGAAACTCTCTTTTATTATCAAAAAGCCATTGTAATTGAGGACACAGCGTACCTGTCCACATTTTGATAACCATTATTATACAACAGGCTTGAAAGAAGCGAAACCGTGGTATATTATTAAGTATTATCATTGAGGAACATAAAGATATGGCCAGGTTGAGCATAAATTACTTCATTCCATACAAGGAGTGCGTCGGTTTATAGTTATGTGAAATTGTGGCAGGAATTATCCATAAAAGATGCGATGCATTATTCGAGAAGTGCTCTCTATGATGGCAATGAACGAGGGAGGGTAGAACAGGAGATGTACCAGATAAAGGCAAACTCCCAATTAATTATCTATATACATTACAAACTGGAAACTGTTCTTAGTTATTATAAATTATTTCTACATCACCTGCAGTTCATCAGAGCAAATAACTAGGCTTAAAGATACGTACCATGAAGTAGATGTTGATCGACTTTTTCCCATTGTTGATAAGCGCTCCAAATGTTCTTTTTGTTTTGAAAAAAAGTTCGTCCAAGCCACATTAAAAGTACAAAATCTTACTCCCACATAAGAAACACAACGATGATGTCCCCCATTTCGGTCTCTTTTCCTTCAAAAGGCTCTTCTCGATACCTAGGCAGGTGTGGAAGGGTGTGCGCGCGCGCGCGCACTGTCTCCTCCGTCGAGTGAAGCTGTCATGACCAAGGCTCTGCCGCTCCGTAGCATTAACTAATCACAACTATGCAATATTTATTATAATCCAACGTCGTTAATACTGCACTTAATACAGAGTAATCGATGGGAATTTGAATAACCTTTTAAGGTGTGTGTGTGTGTGTGTGTGCGCGCGTGTGTGGGTGTGTGTGTGTGTGTGCATGCGTGTGTGTGTGTATCTGTGAATGTGTGTGTGTGTGTATGTGTGTGCTTATAGAAACCTCTCAGCATCAATTTTACGCACGGAGCTTTTAACAGACTGCCATGAAGAGACTCTGCTGTCTTTATTAGCTGTGAAAAGAGAAAATTTGCGTTCTACTGGGAGTTAATATAATTTGGTTGTTTTAAATAAATTATTAGGGTTATCTTGTCTGCAAGGATATGAATTATTTACTTCCTATTTAAGTTTTAATTTGCCGAGCAAATGGTGAATGGGAGGCGTGTTTTTGCCTAGAAAACACCTGTCTGGGAAATTTCTTCAAGGTTGACTTGTTAAGGTGCTGAGATCGAAGCAAGCTGATGACTACAGTGATTTATTATCTTTATCCACAAGGTTATTCACCTAGATAAATGAATGATTGTTAATCTTTTTTTTTATCTATACTGTACATTATTTAGTAGTTCTCCTTGTTCAGTTTGTTTGTTCATTTTGAAGATAGGAAATCAGTTTTCTACCTTACAGCTTTACATTAATCTTTTCACTAGTTGCTCAATTAATGGGACGCAAGTGACTAAAAAAAGGAGATGCAACTCATTGCTATTCTGATGACTTCCTCGTTAACTCCTGATCTGTGTGAAGTTCAAAAAAAGTCTTAGTGTTGAGTTGCCGAATATTTCATTCTTTTCTGTTTTTGCCTTTGATTGCAAAACCACACCCGAACAACGTTTTTCTTGAGGTCTAACTTTTCCGCTATAGCAGCAATCTTTTCTCCCGACGGTCTGGGCTGTACTGCGAAGTACGCCTCGAGCGATCGCTTTTCGGGTGCCGCGATAGACGTCCGCTTCCTCTTCTTCTCTCCCGTCGGTAAAACACTAGGAGCATCGGGATCGCGTTGCTTGTTACGGGCCTGCGTTTCGGCAGCTTCTAACCACGTCTGCAGTATGGGTTTCAACGCGACCATGTTGTTGTGAGAAAGGGTTAAAGATTCGAAACGGCAGATTGTACTTTGTGAAAGGGATCCGACACCGGGGAGCTTCAAATTAGCCAAGGCTTTTCCGACATCGGCTTGCGTTACACCTAATTTGATCCGACGCTGTTTAAATCGTTCCGCAAACGCTTCTAATTCGCGAGGATCACTGTCTATATCATGCATAGTCATGGAGTGATGAGTTCCGAACGGATGATGGGTTCCCATCATGGCATTCATGCTGTGAGAATAAATAGGAGCGTGTAACTGCGCGTGGGAATGAGAAGTCACAGAGTTGCCATCACTGGTCATAGTTAAAGGAGGAAGAGACGAAGTGCACAGTGGTTCCAGAAGTTCCATCGTATCCATTGCAGGATGATGACCCATTTGTGCATGGTGAGGTCGACTGTTTGCTCCATGGCCGGTGCCCATTCCAGGATGATGGGCATACATCATGTCATGTTTCAAATGAAGACTTGCTGCACCACTTGTTGGAGAATGTTTTGTTATATCCATTGCAGTCAGTCCGTCTGGTCTCCCCATTAAACCATCGTCCAAAGTTTGAAAGAGATTACTCTGCAGGGAAAAGAAAACAAAATAATAAACAGAAAACTCTTAATAGCAATAATTACGAGTATCATGCATTTTATGGAATGAAATAGCTTTGGACTATCAACAGTGGCTAAACACATGGAAGTACTGTGAAGTCATAATTTTGACTTACCGTTGGATTTCCCATACAGTGCCTTCGCATAGGATCCGCTGATCTATAAGTGGGAGAATAACGGCCGGCAAAGCATGTGCCCGTACCGGTGTTGATTGGCGGTGGGAGAGCTACGGGCTGTTTCCCGTTCATTGTGGTCACTACTTGGGCAGTTGAGTTGAGCTGCTCCAGGTACCACGCTATAGACTTTTAAAAGCTAAGCCTAAGGCACAGACGTCTGTAAGTCTGCAGTCTATGAGGCGACGCTAATATTGTCCCTTATTCAGTTCACATGTGCACCTGTTCTCAGCAGCCAAGTGACGTCAAGAGATTTATGTTTGCGCAAGCGCATCGCGATCTTTTACTGCCTCCGCCTTTCAGCGGGCGGGGAATGGAAGTCCGCAGTGAAGCCGCAAGGGAAAACAACAGCTAACCAGAAGGAAAGCTCTGTTAATGGCAATCCCTTGTTGTTTGAGCACTTCTTCATTAGCTGGATTTGTCAGAAGAGCCTCACGTCCTTAACTCAGGTGAGTCTAGAAGCCGGGTGCAAGGGAAATGGCTGCACAGATTACTCTTAACTTAAACACCCATTACCTGTTAGGTCTATTCCTCCTTGCTGTGGATGCCTTTGAAAGGACGACTGACACTATTCTCTGCCCCTGTAAATAGCGCTTTCCTGTAAGACTAGAGAGTTTGACAGCTAAACTGACATTGCTGGCGAGACAATGCACTAAATGGTATGTTGTCTTCCATCGATAGCAAATGCGATATTCGTTACGAAGGAGAATTACATAACGATGACTGCAAACAAGCGGTTCGCGTCAGGGATTATGAAGTTAGACTGGGTCACGAATCATTCGGGCTGTCAGCACGAGTCTGTGTGGTCGTTCAGGCAGGTGCCCGTTTTAAAGGTCCACTGACGACACGTGCACTTAATATGTTGGTACGTGGGGAAAGGGGTGGTGGTAGGGGGGGGGGACGGAATCTTTGGTTCATGAGTTTTCTTTCAGCCGACAGAATTTTAAGAATATCACGGAGATTCAGTACTTTAATTGAATATAAAAGCAGTTTTTATTTTGTGATAAACAAACCGTATTTAGGCTTAACTAAATGTAGGATTAATAGCATTCGTTCTTTCACAGGCTCTTCTTTAAAAATGTAGTTATTGGGATTTTTTCATATAATAATGTGTTGCCACTTTCTGCTGTTATTGTTCAGTACACCATTTATTCTCTTTGTACACTATCCAAAGTATATAGACGTGTCCCTCTGTGCTTTCACATGTATACAGTCTGCGTTCTTAGCCTTTCCCGAACTTTGGCATCATCTATCACACTATAATTATCTTGTGTTAAGTGGAATGCAGTTTGGTTAGGAAAATGTCTCGAAGACATCAGTCATGCTTCATAATAAGAGCTCACCGAAAGAACACTGTGGTGTTGCCAACTCTTATGATCGATGGCAGAAGATTAATTTTCTTCAGTAAAAAAAAGAAATCTGGAATGAATCCTTTCATAAACTAGAAGATTATTCTTCTTTTTTATCTCGATTCTTTGCTTCCCGATAGTGAATGTAGATTATCTATTTTCTTTAAGATACACGAGAGAAATCTTTTACTACCACATCTTAAAGAAAAGCTAATTTCAACGTGCTTTATTTGGGTCCAGTTTTTATAGTTGATCTAAACAAATAACAAACTGCATTTGCTATAACAACAGCTTCTTGACTGTACAAAAGTATAGTAGATATTTTATTAACTAATTTTATGAATGAAAGTATAAATTAATTAGTTGTTATACGTTTTAGAATGCTTCTTAGATGAATTCCGAAATGATTCCCCTGCTTAATTGATGCTTCTACCAATAATTAGTAATTACCATGATGTTAAAACTCAGCTCGTTTTTCCTTCTTTTTTCTCTTGCATAATTATTATCTTTCTCATCTCTTCTCTTCTCTCAACCATCTATCTACCTATTTGTCTCTTTATTTTTCTCATTTGTTTTCATTTTTCCTCGGACTTGCTCCCATTTTCATTTGTCACTTTATTTAGCTGTTAATTTTCCTTTTTTCTGTCTGTTCTTTTCTCTCTCCCATAAAGAATACACATAGGCCTCTTTCATCTACTGCAGCATCGCAATTAATGTTCAAAGTTTATCTCATAAGTGCTGTATACTGCTGAGCTCCAACGAGAGCAATGTTTGCATCGTCGCTTATACTATCATCATAATCAACTAAAGGTCGTCTATTCTAATATGTGATTCGAGGTTGCGTCAATTAGGAGAATTATTATCGGCATCAACTAGATGAGGATCTCAAAATTAGCTCACTGGAACTAAATCTGCATATTTTGTTAACTAATAGAGATATATCAAAATTATAAATCGCAAAGAGTCTAGTATATTGTATATAGTATAATTGTGGAAAAATGGCTAAGCCGATTCCTACAAATTCGTTTATTTAAAGAAATATCATTTTAAATTTACAGCTTTTGTAAATTACACTAGTTATAAGTGCAGATGAAGAAAATATAATAATCTATTGCAGAACTTAGTGGGTTCCTCTCAAGGAAAATCGACTGTGAGTTGCGGTGATTAATACCCTTGGAAGGTAATGGATGGCAATGCTGTAGCCAATGAAGTTCTAACTGAAGCTCGGCTATTGATGTTATCCTCTTGCCATGATCAGAGCTTTAATAGCTCAATAACACCTTATCACTACACTGTCCTCTACAGATAACGGGGAAGATGAAAAGCATTCTTGTTTTGCCCCTTTAAGCCAGTCCTTATAAGGATAAGTGGGTTCTTCTCATAGAAAAGAATGACTCGACTTCTTTAAAATTAATTGATACCTTACAACTTCCTTTGGATAAAAGTAATAAAAAATAGTGAAAGATACTTTAATATTTCATTTATTGGCCATGTTGTCTGAAAATCAGTAAGATAAATATCGTGTTACATAATAACAAAATACAATATTTCATATCTTAACTGAGAAAACCTAACACATGCTATTAAAATAATGGAAACTCAATTATGATTGTTTCTGTGGAAAAACACCTATCATGCTTGTTGGATATATACTCATCACAGAATTTGATACGTTCTTGGACTATTTTATTACTGTTACTGATAAAACACAAAGTGTCAAGCAGTATCATATAAAACAGCGCTTCCTAAACTGTGGGTCCCGGTCCCCTTGGGGACCGTGGGTTTTGTTGAAGGGAGCCCGTGAAATAATGAAAACAAATTTAAAATGTTTTAAGACTAAGTAGTTTTTTTATCTTAAAAGAAACGTATTTAATTTTTACTTATTATTTCTTTTTTTTATTTTTTATATTTTAATGGAAAAAAAATCACACATTGGTGCGGGTTCACAAATTTTGCTTCCTGCGTATTTCGGCGCTTAATGAGTATTAGTAAATATATGCTTATTCATATAAGTTTCATTTCAAAACAGAAATCTAAGAATTGCAGTTTCAAATGTTTCACCTGATATCGACAATTTGTGTAGCAGTATCGAAACACATCCATCACATTAAATTATTAATAAACTTCTTTTTATGGTTTTAATTCTTTCTTTATTACTAATCATTTTATGTTTCATGTGCTTGTACTGCAAATGTACAATAACAATATATCTATCTATCTATCTAAATAAAAACATGAGATAATGTGCCATGTCAAATGTCTATGTAAGATGCTAAAAATGTAATATTTACATTTGATTTTTGCAATATTCGCTGTGTATGTTTTGTATTGAATATAAATACAATAATAATATATGTCTATATCACGATTTTTTTAGAGGGGGGGTGAAATAGTTTAATTTTTCCAAAGGGGGGGGCCCTTGACATCCAGAAATTTGAGGAGCACTGATATGAAACATGCACAATATTTAATGACCTTTAGGTCGATTATTATAAACGATGAGACATTATCATCTGACTTCGTAGAGACCTAAAGCAGCAAGAAAATTACAATTCATCACACACACACACACACACACACACACTCTCTCTCTCTCTCTCTCTCTGGTGCAGTATTTTTGATTATCTAACCTTTAGATCACTAATAGCAATTCTAATACTACAGATCAGCAACATTTTGGCCCATGAAATTTCGTGGCCCTTTCACTCTTTTCATTCTAGAAAAGTTTCTTCACGGATTTTTCAGTCATCTCAATCCTTCTTAAAGGTTGATGATACTTGCACGTGAACAATATCTTTAGAGAGACTCGCATTTTTTCGGGTAGTTTAAATGCAGACTATTTTACATGGAATATCATTAATGCCTATTAGTTTTAACAAATCGGAACGAAAAACCTATATTAAATCGAAGAAATAGCATTACATTATCTGACTGACCTGATTATAATATTCTGAATAGCGTTTCGAGAATTTAATTCATAATATACTAAACTGTGTTTTGAAATAGTAGACTCTCCATTGCAAAACGCATCATATGATTCAAAGTAATATTTTGATATAGTGAGTGATTAATTAGTTAGTTGGTTTCTAATAGAAATACAGTTCCCAACTTGAGATTGCATTTTCGGATGTTTGTCTAAACTAACATTGCAAATAAGAACAATTTAACAAAATCGAATACAAAAACATGAATTGCCCATTTGATAACACCAAGATAAGTACGAATAAATACTTCCTATAATTCTAATTAAAGGAAGAAAATTATTTTAATCACCTGCCTTTATAATAGGGGAACATTAGCATGTTCCCCTATTATGCTAAGTTAGTGTAGCCCTATGTTACAATATTACCATTATAAAGATGTAATTCGTCCGACATATAAATAAGACTGCTCTACTGACTGAGCTGTGAAACTAAACTGCTAACTTACGTATTCTATACTTCATCGCAATAAGAGTTTATGACTGATATTGTTAAAGACAATTTTATGATTTTATTTTATTTAGCAATGGAAATTTGACTTAAAAATGAAATGTGACTCATTCTAAGATATACCCTTTTAACTCAGCAGAAGAATATTTGGATACATTGTGAATCTACAGTAAGTTTCGGTTTTATTGTTTTATTAGGTACGCCCTTCTTTGATCGCTATGATAGTCAAGTGTAGGAAACATCTCTAGTTTGATAGTTTGATCTTCATACCATCTTTCAATGCGGTGAGGATAACCTTGTTACGTTCAACGCAACCAAAACACAGTCCTAAGTTTTTTCTCGCAAAAAGGGATTTCAGCTCACCTACGCTACTCTCAGTAACACACAAATCACGAGAGAAGGTCAGATCTCTGCTTGTACTAGTTTATTTCCATTCTCTCTCTCTCAGCATGAACACATCAATATTCTCCTCAGCATCCCTGAAACTTGGCGTTCAAGAGCCTATTTTACACTTAACCGATTCTTAATTATTTAAAAATCCCAAATCCTTCCATGATTAGAATACTGCTCACATGTTTAGGGTAGTGCACCTAAAACTTCCCTTACAATTCTTGATGCTGTTCAGAGGAGAACTATTAGGCTCATTGATAATCCCTCTCTTACAGATTTAATTCAGCCTCTGTCTCATAGACGTAGTGTTTCAGCATTGCGTATATTCTACAGGTACTTCCATGGTCACTACTCCAATGAATTCGCAACTATCCAGCTTCTCTTTATTGTGCAACTGCAAACACACCGAACCTGCTTCTCCTTTTCCTCTTTTATTTCGTCCTCGTCTGGAACAGCCTTCCTCATGAAGTATTCCCAAACAACTACAACCTGCAGCTCTTAAAAATTTTACTCCCTCACTGCACCCTACACATGGCACTGATGTACTTATGGGTCTCTTGATCTCGTGCATGGGATCAATATATTTAATATATGTGTTCAAGTGTTGCAGAAAATGCTGTTCTCTTAAGATATTCATACAAGGTAGAAAATAATGAACTGAATATAATGCAAAAATAGTGAACAATATGTACTGAGATTGGTCCAAAACTAGAAAATATCCGCTCATCAAAGTCATATCCCGAATAGCTTGCCGATGAGATATGATGGATGAGGATTACAAGACTTGTAATTTAACTGAAATAAATTGTAGTTGGGACTCATCAACATGCCCACACACCTCACCGAGGTTTGTTTCTAGCCGCTTAAGAAAACGTTTACGTGTGCAGTAAGGAACAAGATCGTCTGATGGAAACAACAAGGTGGTAGTAATCGTGTTGGCACGTATGACAAGAAGAATGTTTTGGTATATATTCGGTCCCCCCGATATCCGTGGGGTGATATCTGAATGCGCTACACCCCTGCGTACTTGAGCAATGTTCCGATCGGGAGCATGCCTTGATGCTCACAGTTTATACATCCAGACATGGTTGCTTATAGCAAGAGGATAAGGCATGTCATGAATATATTTGGGAACAGGATTGTTTCATGAACAGTAAGGCGACTCTATGATATTTCGTTCGGCTGATCAGTACCTAAAATTGCAATTTTTGATAAACTGTTACTGAAAGGACTTCACTCCGGTCACAATCTTCGGCGGCGTCTGACCGCATTGATTGTCCAGAGAGAGAGAGAGAGAGAGAGGACTGTTTATAATTCAGTTTGAATTAAGGCCGAAACAGCTAATGTTCCGAATCGAGTCTACGAACTGCCTGTATTAAGTTTAGCTAGTTTGCCTGTTTTGTTAAATTCGATTTGAGGAAGGAAAGAGCTTAATGACCTGGGTATCAGGCTGGAAAGATAAACTTCAGATGAAAAACCTTTATAAAAGTCCTCAAATCCTACTCGGCATTTGAATCCAGAACTTTTCAACCTAAGGACTAATATCGTGACAATCTTGCAAAGGGTCTACGGAATCATTGAGCGAAAGCAAGGGAGAAAACAAGCGAGCGAGGAGAGAGAGAGAGAGAGAGAGAGAGAGAGAGAGAGAGAGAGAGAGAGAGAGAGAGAGAGAGAGAAGGGGGGGGACAGAAAGACACCGCAAGGCACCCGACCGATAGTGAGTGACAGGATTTAGAAATTTGTATGGAACCTTGCGAGCATAGATACACAAAGTAACAGAGAATGAGAGAGAGATAGAGACAGATACCGACTTTACCATATTTAGAGGAAGAATCAGTGATGACATGTAGAATATCACTAATTCCTCCATCATTCCAACGTCACACTCATGAGCATTACTGCGTGCCCATCGTAATTTGTCAATACTTAATGTTTCTGTAGGAGTTTTCTTATAGTAGATGCTACTTTATTCAGAAAACTATGACGGTCGAAAAGGAAGATTATGAAGTGGATAATATAAAGCAGATCCAATAAGTAAACAAACATCAAGGGTAAAAACTAAATTAATACGAAAAACAGAATTATATTTTTGAAGAATATTTGAAGTTTCTCTCTCCTTTTCTCTGTTTTGGTCTTCGTGTTGCTATGGTTACGTATTTTTCCATTTAATTTATTATGGGATATTTCAACACCTACAGCCATTTGAATTCGATGGATGGTAAGCGTTTTCTCTCTTTATGAGAAGTTTCATTATTTTTGTACTAATTTAAAACTTTTGTCTCATTAAAATAATATTTACTGTCGATAATACTCCTTATTGAAAATATTTGATACTTATAACGCATTAAACTAATATGTCAAAATAGTTTTTTTGATGTACTATACTTCGAAATATACGTCTACCAGTATTTTTCATCTGCTATTGCAATTGTAGTTTATCCGCGTCCTCTTTTGTTTCATTTTTCAGTATTACCGAATACAAATACCAAAAGCTGTCACATTTTCCAATTAAAATTTACCTTGTAGTTCATTTGTTTTCATCATGCCCTTTACTAGAGTGTAGGTTTCGTTTGTTTATTTTATTTTATTTTTTTATTTTTATAACATTTCTTGTAATGGCTCACCACCTGTAGAAAGAGAAAAAACAGTTGTACACAAGATCAGAGAGAGATGTAATTGTCACGTCCAATCGCAACACTTTAGAAACTCGGTCCAGAAACGCCGTCAAACAAGATTTGTCGACTAGATGAATGTGATCACGTTCGTAACAATCTCAGGTAAAATGCTTTCAGGGTGTATGTGTGTATGTGGGTGTGTGAGCTAAGTCTAGAATCCAAAAAAAAAAAAAAAAAGGACCTGCTTTCACATTTGTCCAGTTGATAAAGACGGATTAAAGTCTTACGTACAAGTCAAAGAAACAAATGATTTCACTTGGAGAGTTAAAAAGTAAAACTCTTACAATCACTCACTTTTGTTCTCGCCACCAGAGGACGTAATAGCACGCCTTTTTCCCGATCGTAATTTCGAAGATATTTAATGGTAGAACTTACCTTGACAGCTGGCAATGGATCAGGTTTCGTCCATCAGTTAACAAAGCCTGATAGCAGTTTGCCTCCATTCATCTTTATCCCTCTTTCTGCCTGTCACACCACAGCTTCAAATCCTCTGCCACTCCTCCTGCAATAGGCTCATCGTAAAAAGCACCGCAAGATTCTGACGGGTTGGTCCCCCATATCATGACACCTTTCATGATAAATTATAGCATGGCTTCATTATTTCGAACGCGATAATCCTTGCATATCGATGTAGAGCGAGAATTACTTCGGCAGACACTACCCCCCGATAAGAAATAGTGGACCATTTTCAGTGCACTCTGTTAAGGTAAGGTGCCTTCATACCGCCCTCCTTTCGAGTAGATGTGTTGAAGGTTGCCAAGTGTACTCAGAATAATCAGTTTTACTACGTTCAAATGTACTTTAGAAAGAAACTAGTTAAATATTTATTAAAATAGAATTACCGGAAACAATACAAAATTACCACTAAATATACCGTTAGGTCTTTAAGAGAAACATGCGGCTGATTGACTAGCTATTAAATAGTGGTTATCGTTACTAGATGGATGTCTGTTCGTGTATTATGTGCGATGATGAATGTATTATGAACAATTTCCGGCGTTTGAATAGATTTACTTCCGCTATTAGAAGTAGGTGATTAGAAACGGAAAGTGGGAAGACGTGAGAAAAACAAATGAAGAGAGAAAAATAAGGATTTTTAAGGAGAAATTGTTATAGTTGTGCCTATTAAACCGCAAAAGGCCTAGTTTAGATAGACCTTCAAAAACTAGGAAGTTTCTAGACTCTTTATAGTATCAAATATTTCTAGATAATAATTATCTAGAAAGAGTGTGTAGTTAAAGGGAAATGTCAACACTTTCTATTGCTAATTATTTGGTTATTCTCAATGGCCTAATTTATAATTGCCATCCTCCTTACCGTATTAGGCTTTCGGCTTTTTTATGACCAAGCAGTTTGATTTTCCTCCAATGGAATTTGCATTAAGATAGGACAATCCAATCTCCATTGTGTGTGTGTGTGTGTGTGTGTGTGTGTGTGTGTGTGTGTGTGTGTGTGTGTGTGTGTGTGTGTGTGTGTGTGTGTGTGTGTGTGTGTGTGTGTGTGTGTGTGTGATTTGTCTCTTTTGCTGATGAGAAAAATCTTCCAGCCCTCTTATGGGAGCGAATATTTACCTTCATTTTCTCCCTTTATAAAGTTTTATTGGGACTATGAATTAACTTTACAGCAGGACCGGTTGGACTACTTTTTTTTTGCAGTAGAAATTGCACTTTCAAAGAAAAATTGTCTTCCTCTGTTATCTAAGAATGGCTAGCGTAACTGAAAAAGTACTAGAAAATGTTTCTCTAGTCAAAGAAAAGTCTTTGACTTGAACGCAGGTCTCTTTCCCAATCAAGACGCGCGTGACCGAACTACTCAGATGAAAAAGGTGAATACTACAAGGCTGCAATAAGAGAGTAAGACATGAAAACTTGTAATAAGGAATAATAAACTGTTATTTAATTTGAGTAGAGAAGTCAGAAGAAAAGAACAAACAACTTGTTTGTTCTTTTCTTCTGACTTCTCTACTATCCGTTCCCCCCCCCCCCCCCCCACACACACACAACACACATTCTTTTGCTCTATTTTCATTTGTTTCTGTTCCTATTCTTCTATCTATTTGTTCTTTATCTCGATCTCTCTTTTTATACATTTAAACTTTTTCTCACCTCTATATTTTGTGTTCTCTCTCTCTCTCTCTCTCTCTCTCTCCCATGTGTGTGTATGTATGTGTTTGTTTTCCCATCTCCTGGGTGCTTTGACTTTATTTTCACTTCTTTTTTCTCTCCATTGTCTTCCCTTATTCAATATTCTGATCTCTGTTGTCTGTCTTTTTCTTTATTACTTCGTTCACCCTCCTATAATCTCACATATCTCTTTCTATCTCCTATTTCTCCCTTCTTATGCTACTTTAGTTCTTTCTTTTTTAATTTTCATCTCTTTTTTCTTTCTCGTTTCTCCTTCGCTCTTTCTCTTGGTTTCTTTTCCTTCTCTCTCTCTCTCTCTCTCTCTCTCTCTCTCTCTCTCTCTCTCTCTCTCTCTCTTCTGTTCTTTCGTTTATCTACCTTTCTTTCTTTTTAGTTTTCTGTTTTGTTTTTCTTACTTTCTCTCTGTCTTTTGCTCTCTTGCTTTTACTCTATATTTGTGGTTCCTTATCTCTATCTTTCTTAACCTTTATTTCTGTTTCTTCCCCTTTCCTCTCTCTCTCTCTCTCTCTCTCTCTCTCTCTCCCTCTCTCCCTATCTATCTATATCTATGTGCATGTGAGTGTGCATGTGCCCCCCCCTCTCTCTCTCTCTGTCCATCTATCTATTATTTGACAAAGTGTGTATCCCGTTTGAGTTTCCACTCGCTAACACGCAAACGTTAAATTACGCATACCATTGTGGTCTTTGTTTATAACAACGAGACGCGTTCGGTCGCCAAGATCAATGGAGGATGGTGTGCACGCACTCACGCTAATCATTCAACCGTTGAATGATGATTGGATATGATAGTCGATGCAACCCGCGTCTCGGCCTTTGCGAGAGACTCAACCCGGTCACCACAGGCGGGAGGCACCCAGAGGTAATTACCGCCATTAGACAATAAATTCAGCATCGTCAAACCCGGTGCTAGTCACTACATAGTTCATTGATCATTTGCCACAGATTAAGGTGCATTGGACGTGACATAGAATAGGACAGTCGCCGTGTTTATCTACCCTAACCTCGTAAGTGTAAGGTAATGGCAAAAATGGAAACTAAATACTGCTTAACCCAATACGGATACTTGTTTGTGGGATTTGTGTGTGTGACTAATTTTCTCTTGGGAAGGAAGGATATTTTGAATCAGAAAAAGACTGATTGATCAGTTTGCTTGATTCTCTCCTTCCTCCCGTGTATTTTCTTCTAGACTAATGAGGGCAGACATAGCTTTTCATGTGTGAGAATTAGTGGTCGTTGAAATACTGTGAAGGTGAGGCTAGGAAACTTTTAGACGTTCAATATATATAGTGATTATTATTTAAAAGCATTACTTTTCACATGATTGCAAGCTGGTTTTCATTCGTTGATAAATATAATTATTTCATTCTTTCTGCTATCTCATCAGCGATCACAGTTAATTGTATTTGCCTAAAATTTAAATGTGAAATAGGTTAAAACGAGATGAGCGTGTTCAGTCTTTCAAATGATTAAATGTGACCATTAATTTTTCAAGGAAACAGAATCAATCTTTTCTTTCTCTCTCTGTTTACTTTCTCTTTGTTTCTTTTGTTTCCTCATTAGTTCGAAGACCTAACGAAGTGTTATGACGAACGTAGCCGATCAAATTCAAGAGACATGAATTATTGGCAATTCAGATAGGGATTTCACGATTTTATTAGGTTCGAGAAAATAGTTTTGTCTAAGCAGATGCTTTTCATAGATGGCAGTTTAAAGAAACACGAAACTAATTTTGTATTAAGTTTTATGTAAGAAATACTTCAATAAAAAAGCTTTCGTCTTTTAAAACATTAACTTTTACATTTAACAATGATATTTTAATCTTTATTTATAAATATGGAAAACAGAAAACTTCTTGTGGTAGAAGAGTAGTAATTCAGTTTATTGTGCACATAGAAAAAAATATCTAATGAATATTTCAAAACCCAGAACATCGAGTTTTAAAAATTTGCAGAACTCACAGCAACCATTGTATTCCTGATTCAATCGAATGTGTTGCATTGGTGGAAACATTATTTTACTTTGTTTAGTTTAGATAATGTACGCCCGAATTAAAGCAAACATGGGTTTGGCATAGATTGCACAAAGTGCTGGATTGCATCTACAACATACCATGTGTTTACCATACAGTCCTTTAACTGGCTCAGATTTGGCGGAAGAGGACTTTACCCCCGGATATGTTTTTCTTACACGTTCCATACATTCTAAATGGAGTTCAGATCCAAGTTTTGTAGTGGCCAGGGAAGATATTGGAAGTAGCTCTCATACTCCCACTTCGGGACAATTCTTTCACGATAGATAGTAGCAATGTCGTCCATAAAACAACCGTGACCTGCTGGATAAAAAGTCAGCATTGCAGCATGCACTTAATCAGTAACAATGTTGCAATATTCCTTGGAAGATACCCGACCTTCCAGCAATATCACGGACCCGTTCGGTACCAACAGAACATGCCCCACACATTGATGTCACCTCTAGAACCCTGAGTTGTGTTTACAAGGCAAGTTGGGTTCATTGCATCATGGGGCTCCGCCAAACTCTCTACCTACTGTCGATACAAAACAAGGTGTATTGTGACTTGTTGGACGACATGACGTTTTTCCAGTCTTCCAGTTTTCAGTAACTGACACCACTGTAGACGAACTTTCCGGCTGTTTGCAGAAATCATTTGTTTCCTTAAAGATATGCGACTGCCAATTCCGATCCTCTTCAATTTCCTGAGCATAGTTCGATGAGATATGGGTCGGGAACAACTTTCATTAAATGCTTCTGTCAATTACTGCTCATAGGAAGTTCTGTTTGTCCGTACAAACATTCTCAGACGAAGGCGATCTCCTTCCTGAGATCATATTCATAGGTAAGAAATATTCTTACTGTGGTCCTAAGACAGACAGTTCTAGGACCACAGTTATGCCTCTTAGACGAGCAAAGTAGGTTATTTTTCTACTTAAATACCTGGGATATTCTCACCTTTTGAGAAACCAATCAAAACCGTGGTTCTACCCAGAAGGGTACCCACAATAAACCCTTTATCGAACTCCGAAAGACCTTTGTTTTTCCCATTGTGATCAACTATTGACGATTACTGACCATCAGCATTCTTAAGTATTTGTCTAGAACACGTGGTGACTCAGTACTTTGCATATATGTTGCTTAAGTGACGTTTATGAAAATCTGTATAAAGATTTCTAATTTAGTAGTAGGTGTGCGTACATGAACAGTTATTGAGAAATTGCATCACAGAAAAAACTATACACACTTAAGGGACGAAATATTAGCGGTATACCCATGTTAAATGGAGTTCGTTAACACATATAGAAAGCACTGGTAAAAAACAGCAATAGGCTGGTTGCATTACGTGTGAATACAGGACAAACAATAAACATATTCTCACTGTCTGGTATATTAGTAGTGCACCATTATCAACTAGTCGTGTAAAGACAAGGTTATATCAACAGATAAGAAAGTTAGTTTAGCATACGTGCCACGCTTAGACCATACTAGTCCATCTACCGCAGCGAGCTATAGGTTTGTGAGATAAATCGCCATAAAATCTACAGCATGAATTTGCTTTAATTTTTTTGTTTGGCTTACACTTATGAGAACGGACGCTTTATTTTAATCATAAGGAGTTTTGCGTAAAATGAAAACCTCGAGTTTTCAACAGGAAAAACATGTCACGTGCATATGAAACCGGTTAATTCCCCTTCAATTGAAAAACTGCAATAAATGTTCCTCGCGTCCATAATGCATGAAGCATTGGATGAGCTCAGGACAGGAATTAGGATAGGAAGTAGATTTATCAGTAATGTGAGGTATGCTGATGATACAGTACTCCTTTGACTCTGACTGTTGTTTTAGCCATTCCTAACTTTTTTCTGACGTCTTCTGAACAGCAATTCTTCACATTAATAATGGATCCCAGGTACTCTAAATTGCTGACTTCCTCAGTTCTTTCTCCATTAATGTACATTTGTTTCTCAAGAGCTTCTCTGTTTGTATTTCCTTTGAGAAACAAAATCTTTGTCTTGCTAGGATTGAGTTGGTCCTCTGTTATTACTGATCTTGTTAACTTTGTCAAGACTTAGGTCTAGTTCTTCCATGTTAACAAGATCAGTGATAACAGAGGACCAACTCAATCCTAGAAAGACAAAGATTATGTTTCTCAAAGGAAATACAAACAGAGAAGCTCTTGAGAAACAAATGTACATTAATGGAGAAAGAACTGAGGAAGTCAGCAATTTCGAGTACCTGGGATCCATTATTAATGTGAAGAATTGCTGTTCAGAAGAAGTCAGAAAAAATTTAGGAATGGCTAAAACAACAGTCAGAGACCTATCTAAAATATCTGGAAGGATGGATCTATTTCCACGGGAACAAAGTTGAGGATTTTGGATGCAGTTGTTTTTCCAACAGCGATTTATGGATGCGAGACTTGGAACCTAAAGAAGTCAGATAAGAAACGGATATCTGCTTTTGAAATGTGTTGTTACAGAAGGGTATTGAGGATATCATATATTGAACAAATGAATGGGTGTTAGAAAAGATCAGTAGAACTTTAATGCTGCTTAAGGATATTTGACAGAAGAAAGTTAAACTATTTTGGATACATAGAAAGGATGGGAGGGGGACTTCTCAGAACAGCAATAGAAGGTATAGTTCCTGGAAAAAGAGGAAGGGATAGACCATCAATGAGATGGATGGATGGTGTGTGGAGTGACTGATCTTCAGAGAGTTGAGGCCGCCAGAAAAGCAAAGAACAGGAGTACATGGCGAAGCCTGGTGTGGCACTTCGGAGTGATCATACGGCATCTGTAGATGCCCAGTGAACATATAGATAGAGCGTCCATAACGGGATTTGAGCCAGATCCTTAGAGAATATCGTGCTCTCCTCGCCACTACAAGACGAAGAAGCTATACAAAAGGAAGAATTTATATAGTGCTTATAGAACTGCTGCGGATTGACTCTACTAATACCATATACGATGGGTGTTAATAGACAAACAGAGTGCTTGTTGTGTTTGTGTATGATGATAATTCTCATCGTGGTCATTCGGAAGCAGTGGCGTATTATCAAAATTATTAATAATGAGAACGATTTCTCAAAAGCTAGTAGAAAATGACATGTTCTTTTCATATAGTATCTTATTTGAACTGTGGATATCGTCTTCAATCCAATCCACAGATTTCTGGCACTACTATTAGAACATCTTAATCTTTACACCAAGCAATTGACCCACCCACCCACTCCCAAGCAATTTACATAGTAAGCATTCAGTGGAATGATTTTGATCTTACGTAAGGCTCGTCTGTGAAAATTGCGACTGTCAAGTGTAGCATGTGATCTTGCGCTATGTTGTACAGCGAAAGATGCTTTGCACTCCTCACTCCTTGTAATGAGAAGTTGCTAATTCGTGTCGTAAGAAACTGGTTGCCCTCCTCCTTTTCAGCACTAGCTGCCATCCCCCTTCCGTCAACTTATGTCGTCTGCTTGTTTTTTGTTACTTTTATGCTAAATTTTCCATCTTTTAATGATTTCAACTATACATTCAATTACGGATTCGTTTGGTCGTGCTGCAATCTCAGGACCTGATTGATGACTGTTATACCAACGCCCTCGCTTTAATTCAGTTAATTCTAAGTCATATACTAAGTCCAATATTTTTCACAGCTATACTATTTAAAGTACATGTCCTGCTCTTTATATTCTGAATTTAATTAGTTTTTTGGGGAAGGATTAATTAAAATATAAAATTTATTTGAATTATTTTATGATTCATAAATGGAATTTAAAAGGTTTATATTAATAAAAAATGTCGGTGATCCATATATATCATCGCTGATTTTTCACACTCTCGATGTAGCAGTCTCTAAGTGCGATTTCTAAAACAGTCCTTTCTTTAAACGACTTTTGGGAATTTTTAGTATAGACTTACACATCATCTTCTTCTTCTCCCCATCAATTATGCTGAATGGTCCATCACAACTAATTAACTTGGCTCGTGTTACCGTAATTAATGTTACAATAAGCAGTTAAGCATAAAAGTAAAGTCTGCTATGTTGTCTGTCAACTGTGTTTTTTTTTCGGCTTGTCTGGGGATGAAAAATTCGATTTCTGGAGGATAACCTTACCAACAGAGACCGCAGACCGGATAAATTGCCCTTGTATAATTATATATATATATTTTTTTTTCGTTGTTCCTATCTCTGCATACAATTGACTGTTAGGATCATAAGAAGGAAGATCATCCGACCAAAATAGTGATATTTAATTTATGATAACAGAAATTCTATATTAAATTTCTTGTGATTAAGAAGAAGTGTTTGATCTAGTCAAAACAGAGAGAGAGAGAGAGAGAGAGAGAGAGAGAGAGAGAGAGAGAGAGAGAGAGAGAGAGAGAGAGACTTATTTTAGGTTGATCGAGTGGATAGAACCTTCGCGTTTTATATACCATGTTTTAGTTTCGAATAATCCCATTAGGTTTGTGAATACCTTTCGGTGACAGATTACCGGTAATTTTCATCGCCAGCAAGATAACAATACTGCTTATTGGATGCCTGATATGGCTTAAAATGTAACGTGCTTGTTTTTTAGAACACCCCGTTTTGGATTATTGCTATACGTTTACCACTGTTGGTAAAGTAATGCGGGACTGTCATAAAAAAACAACAACTTAACAATCAAGTATAATGTCTATTTTCATTATGCTTATGCCTTCAAATATTTATTATTTCATGGCTTATGACGATATAAAGGGATTATGATTCTATCGTATTAAATCAACCCTTTTTTCCTGTTATTCTTTTTTTTTCTTTCGTAAATCACATTAGAAGCAACTAAAAAACAACTGGGGAATGATCGCTTTCGTTGTTTGGGTTCAACAAACCCTCATTGTGTAAATTCCTGCTTTACGGGATCGCTTATTATAGTTTTGATGATCATCTGCGTACCAAGTTCAGAAAATCTAATCCTTATATCATTCAGGATGAATGTTTTTATTTATTTTTCTTAGGGTTTAAATTTTTGAAAATAACTGGTGAATGTCCGATATTCGGTTTCCAATAATTTTTCCATTGTAATAAGATAACAAAGAAAATGCAAAAATGGATTCGTATAATCTTTTAAAAAAAATTAATGACTTATCTGGAGAAAGACTTAACTTCAATTCGCTAATGCAGATACGATACGAACGTTCTGTATATAAGCTGAAGCAGACAGAAAATAATGGAAATTCCAATTTAATGGTTTTATTTAATTATTTAACGAATATGAATGAGAAAGGAAAGAGAAAAAGAAATCAGTGAAGAATGGATAGTTTAGAAATTCGCTAATAAACCGATTATCCGTCTCAAAAGGCATAGAAAAATCTTTGTGTGCAAATGATAAAGACAAAAAAGAAGAAACGAAGAATTGAAATTTAATCGGGCAAAAATAAAAGAACATGATAGACGTTTTGTAAAGAATGGGATGTTAAAGGTGCACGAGGGGTTTTCGATGACTAGTGCATCCTGAAGCTTTTGGTTCATGTTTTTCATTGGGTTCATGGCTTGAGACTGTTAGTGATTGAAGCAACATGTCATGATCCATAACTCTGGGTGGAGTTGTGGGGTGGAAATAGCCGTGAGCAGTGGTGCCTTGTTTCATACGTCAAGTGCGTTGTCTCCCATGGTCATGAGCACCATGGCTTTTACCAGTGAACCGTAACATACACGTGATAATCCTGATGATCCTCAGCTCCCTCCGCCCTAGTGTGTGTGTGTATGTGGTGATTAAATAAGTACCGAACAGACTTCGCCGTATGTCGGACACGAGCTATTGAGTATATCGCGGGGCAGCATGTAGATTACATCAGATGGCTTGCACTAGAGAAACAATTAGGAAATTAAAAGGCTTTTTTGTCTGCATTTTTGTTTGGTAAAAACTGATAAAAACATTGTAGTTGATTTTAAATCAAACATAGGAACTGCGCAAGTTTAGTTCGACCAGCAGGTTACTAATGTTTTCATTTTTGGCACTGTTTGAAAAAATTTCAATCTAGTGGACGTCTATAATTCAAGTAAGAACTGTATCAGTCTTTAGTTTTTCAATGTGTTTACACGTTATTTTCTCAGTTAGGCATTTAAAGTTCCACAAAGAATTACTGCCGTTCAGACTGCTTTAAAATTCACTACACACACACATATTGAACAATTGAATAATAAAACTAATATTAGCTAATCTGATATCATTTGGAAAAATAGCTCTGCAAGTTCACGCATCGATTGACCAACATGCGTGACCACTGGTTCTTACTAAATGCACTCTCCCAAGTGACGCATTGTCAAGGATGAAGAGACAGCAGACAACGCTTTCGGGTGTCCATACATGATAGTAATTAATTTTCTTTTATGTGGGCCACAGGAGCTCAGCCTATTACAGAGACTGTTAATGATATGTAATTATACCAACCATGTTATTCGCCTGAACATGAATTGACACCACCCCATTTCATTACAAGAAGCTACCCTGTGGGGAATTTTGCTTGCATTTCACCTGTAATGGATGAATTTTTTTTTACGGTATATGGTTCGTTATGTGATCTACTTGGCAGTTAAAGCCAGTTGTTTTTAGTGGAATATCTTGTGTGCTAATGAAGCATCAACGTATTAGATATAACTAACTGAAAACAGCACAATTCTCCGTTAATTCAAATTCAAGATATCAATATTTAAACTCCTTTTGCATTATAATGTTTTATATTTGGATTTCATTTAAATGACAATATTTTATTTATTTAACCACCTTATTTTATTTATTTAATATCGTGTATTCATTTTGTACCACACGTTGCTTTTGGCACACAAAATATTTACGAATTTTTATCCTTATAAGGACTGGCTTAAAGGGGCGAATCAAGAATGCTTTTCATCTTCCCCGTTATCTGTAGAGGACAGTGAAGGGATAAGGTATTATTGAGCTATTTAAGCTCTGATCATGGCAGGAGGGCAACAGCAATAGCTGAGCCTCAGTTAGAACTTCATTGGCTACAGTATTGCCATATGTAAAGGTAAACAGTCCTCTAAAAATTCGGATGATCCCTAGGCCACTTAATCGTGGGCGAAAGACCGTCCATCTCAGCGTTGGCTTCACTCAGCGATGGCCTTCCACCCACACGCCACTCCCGAGCAGAACCACTCATATTCCGAAGAAAAGCGTTCACCGACAAAGCCCCTCAGCGGGCCGTGCCGGAGAACACTTTCCCCGGAGATTTGATCCCTTAAGGCAAAAACCTTAAGAGAGCGTACTCATAACTCTCGAATCTCAGCGTCCCATGGGGTAACAGCAACAGCCGAACCTCAGTTAAACTTCATTGGTACAGCATTGCCATCCATTATTACCCTCCAAGGGTATTATTAATCACACTCCTAATCTTACGAATTCCTTATCCTTATAAGGACTGGCTTAAAGGGGCGAAGCAAGAATGCTTTTCATCTTCCCCGTTATCTGTAGAGGACAGTGTAGGGATAAGGTGTTATTGAGCAATTAAAGCTCTGATCGTGGCAAGAGGGTAACAGCAATCCGAGCCTCAGTTAGGACTTCATTGGCTACAGCATTGCCATCGATTACCCTCCCAGGGTATTGGATTGAATGTATCAATCACCGCATCTCACGGTCGATTGATTCTCAATCATCTTACGAATTCTTAATTAGTTCTTAAAAGAACTGGGAGATGGACTGAGTCCTTGACTCTTTATCCCGTCATCTGAATGATAAAAATCTGTGTGGATGGGGTGTTATTGAGCTAAAAGCTCTAGTCATGGCTGGGTAACGGCAATAGCCGAGCCTCAGTTAAAACTTCATTGGCTACAGCATTGCCATTCGTTACCCTGGAATATTTTATGTATACTTCATATACGTCTATAAATGATGTTCTTAAATAAATGATGCTTTTTTTATATTTTTAATAGATTTCTTTTAAATTTTCCCCGTCAGTAAATTATTTTTTTTGAAAATAGTTTTGATTATAAAAATAAGGAAAATAATTTTATTTATATTTATCTCTCCCTGTTGTATAAAGCTATATAAGTAGTTCCAAACTGATATACAGTACTTCGATGGAAAGAGTACTCTTGCTAATCAGTGCAGTACCAAACATGGTCTGTTTACGTAAGCTAAGCTAGGTCTTCGCCAGTCTTTGCGTAGAATAATTATATCCGCTTGTAATAATTAAATAAATGTAAGCTTTTTTTTATGATAAAAATACTAAGTAACATTTTTGTACTGAATTGTTTCAAAATGGTGCAACGTATTAGTTAATTTTAAAAACGAGGGTGAAGTGTATCGAAGTTATTTCTTAAATGTCTGAAAAGTGATCGAGTTACAATGAAATTATATGCAATCAAAACGAAATCAAATTTCAAGAAATTATTACTTAATTTTTCACTTCAAATTTACTTCGAAGAATCAGAGATAAATACTTCTGAGTATAGTATTGTACAGTATAATATGGTATAGTAGAGATCTGTTTGCTAATAACGCCAAGATAGGCAAGGTAATCAGGAATGGGACGGACATGCTGCATTTTTACATGACCGCAAAGGATATTATTGTGGACATGTAAAAATGGCTATATAAGGTCAATATTAGTAAATGTAAAGTTATGCGCTTCGGTGATGTGAGACATACAATGAGTTATTATATTGGTGGAATTATGATAGAAGAAAGTAACTAGGCTAAGGAACTTAGAGTTCTATTAGATGGATAGGAAGCTGAAGTTCAGGAGCCATATAGCAACGATTGTAAATACAGCTCAGAGGATAATTGCAATGCAGAAAAAAACACTGATGTATAAGGATGGAGAAGTCATTTTGCCTGTGTTACAAAGCTTTGGTAAGATATTATCTGGACCACTGTGCGTAGATCCAGTTTCCGCGGAGACGCTAATACAGTGGAGAGAATGCAAAGAAGAGTATTTAAAGATGATATCGGAACTGTGGAATATAGTTATGAAAACAGATTGAGAATTGTGGACTACAGACACTAACAAACAGATTGAGAATTGTGGACTACAGACACTAACAAACAGATGAAAGAGGGGGGGGTAGAGACCGACAAACTACTGAAAGGATCATACAGGATACCAGTAGAGGAAAATCTTCATTTTATGGAGGGTGAGGAGAGAATAAGAGAACACCTATGGAAGTAGAGAATGAATGCAGTCAAGATATGAATGAGAGCTAGATTTTTCTCTCATATAATAATAATAATAATAATAATAATAATAATAATATAGACTATGGTGAAGAATCGTTTGGATAAAAAAAATATACCAAAGCTGCTGACAAAAAGAGAAAGCAACATTCACGGGTTAGGGTTTGAGAAGAAATGGAGTCTTTCATGGAAGCAGAGTAAAACTTAAACTATACAAGCCACAAAGTTCTCAATATACAAATGGTTAAACTTGCATTTGTCGTCAGTAAAAGATCTTCGGTATGCGAGTGTGCACCCATGTATGTACGACTTACTATGGTTATATCCTATGATCGATGACGTAGAAAAGCAGATTTGTTTAGTATTAAGTCAATTTCTTTGTAAAACTTGGAGTAGTTCCAAACTACCCCAATTTCAGGTAAGGAGAGGATTCCGTTCTCTAGATCAGTTTTCCTTAGTTCCACTATATACGCGGTTAAACTTTACAATTATACATCTGTATGTAATTTAAACCAATCAGCAGATAAGCCACACAAAGTAAACGAAAGCAGTAATAATACCTGAATGCCATAGTTTTAATACGAGTTATACCGATACAATACGAGTATTGTATTGGTATAACTACTGAATGATTTAATTTATTTGAGAATTGTCCTATTTACGCAGTTTTTATTCTAATTTAGCGAAGAAAAAGATCACTAATACAATGCAAATATCTGAAAAATAGTGACATACGAAGAAGAACTATCTGCAAGTGGAAACTTAAGGACGGTTGCTTACCTCCCCGAGGAAATGAATGAAGTGAGAGAGAGAGAGAGAGAGAGAGAGATTTGGTGGAATTTTAAGCCTGGTATTTCCAACTAATATGGTCACTTTAAGTAAATATTGATAGACGAATGCATTTTATTTTAATGGCTGAATTCGGGATTTATTTTACGTCTTATAAGATATTCCACGAGCATCCATTTACTACTTCCATTCATGCAAGAAACTGACGTGTAAATGGTTCGCGGAAACATCTTGCTAAGGTATTTATCTTTAGTAGTTCAACTCAAAGAATATGGATTGCTGCTCTTCATATAAGACGTTCTTACTTGAGAAAACATTGCTTTGATAGAGAGGTAACTAGCAGTCGTGGCGTTCGGAATTACACCGAAGCTAACCATTCCTCCGTACGAGACTGGTTAGCTCATTTTCAGTTGAAAAGTATTATAAACGTTCTTCGGGCCTTAGACGGGATTCAAACCCAGTACCGACTGAAATATGGAAGTTCTGAGAGACAGAGAGAGGGAGAGAGAGAGAGAGAGGGAAGGAGTAATCCGTATAAAAATTATTTTATACGGATTACATCAAAATCAGATGTTAGCTTATCCTCTTACTCTTGATTTACGCTTATGGATAGATCCACATGTTATCGCGGGATTCGAACTTCGGTCTTTCCAATCAAAGAGCGCGTCTAAACCAACTGAATTACGAAGGCTCCAGATACTGGTGAGAAAACCAATTTGACTTTGATACGCGCCCAGCTCTTTCTAATCCTTCTGTAAGATAAGTGGAAAAGGTTCTCTAGGCGCAAAATTAAAAATCTTCTTTAATAAAAATAACATTTCATAATGTCGCTACATTCTTCTTCTTTTTTTTTTTTTTTTTTACCCATGTGAAGAAAAATGTAATGTTTTTCTGCTCCTGCCAATAATGCTTTTGGGAATGCGTTTAATTTGACAACACAACAATGAGTATTGCGATGATGATGTCGGGAATTAAATTCAGACTTAAAATATAAATATTATGAGGATTTCTTTGTGTTTATCTACTTTACTCTACTAATCTTCTTTCGCTTTGATATCCCATTGATAACTCATCTAAATTTGATTCGAAAGTTGTATGCTATAAATCAGAATTGTAGGATAATCAAAGTTGGATGGCAAAAACTGTTTTTGGTCCTGCCTCTTTGAACTATCTAATTAAATAGAAAAAAAGATATCAATATCTTTTTTCTATTTAATTTCTTGACTTCATTGACTTCGAAATAAATATATTCCGGAAAATATCTTTATTCAGGATATTTCAATTCAAAGCAACACATTTGAAAATCAAAAACGATTACTGAAGGTCTTCAACATTTTTAACGGAACCATTTGTGGTATCATCCAAGAGTTTACAGCATCAGCCAATCTAATCTTCGCAATTCAAACAATTACCTTTAGTCTGAAAAAAAATATTTGAGGGGAAAACAGCACCATTTACTCCTCCGTTCAAGTTCAGTACTACTGAATTAACTCTCCTTCTCTTGCGTTGTCTATTTTTCATGCTTGGAACCATCTTTAATACGTTTTCTTGCAAGTTCCCTTAGCGTAGTCAGAATAGGCTGTCTAGGACACAGTTCCATGGTTGGAATGTCCGCGCGGTTAGCCTAGTGATTGTTCACTTCGCAACCATATGCCTGGGGAAGGAGTGTCCTAGGTTCGATTCCCGTCGACGACGTGAGAAGCTTAAGGATATTCCTCAGTCATAGCCAAGTTAGCCCGTCTTGGGCGTGGACAGCAGCGTTTTTTCCCGCCAGTTTATTCTGGGGTTTTTCATCCCGCAAGCAGGCAAACCGGTCTTGTGAACACACACGGATTACAGTCAGTAATACTTACCCAGCTATAGGCCTGATTCGGTTCCGGAGCCTGGATAAAATTTGGGGGGACTGAGATAGTGCCGTACATTCCTGTAAAGGGAACTCACTGCCGCTGTATCATCATACGATAATTAAATTAATTATGGTTGGAATCTCAACTTAGGCGACAACATATTTTTCTAAATGCTTTAGGTCTTATTCCCTTAAAATAGATAGACACAATGGTCGGAAACACACGCAGTTAATAAGAATAATACAATCGAGTGATTAAACATTGTGTCTCTATCAAGTCCAATTGGGTGGAGTGTACAATAGTTTTTCTTTAATTTCCCGCGTATAGGATAAGCGAGAAAAGGGCTATCAATGCTGATTATCAAGCTCACCGCTCTTGTATAGAATGCATGATGATCGAATTAAAGTATTTTATTCCCGAATCGAATTATGTTATAATGCGAATAAATAAATAATTTTTCGAACGTTATTTAAATTAGCGAATTGAGAAGCTCATTTGCAGGATTAAGAATCAGAAGTGATGCTAAGGATAAGATGTTTTTGATCATTTTTAATTCATATTCCAATTCAGGTCATGCTTAGGGTTTCTTTTCCACTAAACATTAATTTTCAAAATATTATTATTCCTTCTAATAATTTATTTATTTTTATTTCTTACATCTCAATACTACAGTTACTTTAATATTCATGGAACTATCAAAATTATTCCTATCCTCTATTATCTTCCAAAAAATTATTCATATTTTAAATGGATGTACAGTATTTAGGCAGTATTCATGATCGTCCCATTTAGTTTTAAAACTACTTAGAAAATAACAAATTCAATTCATCCAACTTTGCTTAGTGTGATGCCGAACTTCTTTTATGAATATTTAAGTTAAGCTTAATATCCCGAACATATACCACATAATCTGTGATGGCAATATGCAAATAAATTAATATTTTTATAAATGAATCAAATTTGGATGTTGTTTCAAATGATCTTATATAAGCAATGGAGAAAGTATGTTAACCAACCTACAATATTCGCCTGGTAAGTGAGGAATCTTCATACTGCTAAATGAATTTATAAACTTTAGTAGAGCTGCTCAGAAGAATGCATCTTCTTTCATATGAAAGAACTATTTAATGATAACTTTGTGTTGAATTCCTGACAGTTAAAATTTTGTTAACTTTAGTACTATTTATGTCACCTTCAAGTATTATTTACTTTGGAACACAGTAAAAAAAAGAGCAGAGTAGATTATTATTATTATTATTATTATTATTATTATTATTATTATTATTATTATTATTATTATTATGTGACACCTCCGGGGAGTCCAAAGACTCATCATGACATAATGACAAAGAAGGTAATTGTTTTTTGTAAATCAATCTCAGTTAACACTGAATACGACAAAGAAAAAAATTCTTCTCTCATTCTTCCCTTGAATGAATGATTCAGTGCAATTTACAAGTGCATTATAAATTGTGCTCATTATTATTAAGCATCTTATATACTGTAACTATACTAAAAGTGCGGTATTTCAAATTTGGATACGGAGTAACATGCTGGTTTTGTAATTTAATAAAAAAAAATATGCAAAGAATAAACATTTTAATAAAATAAATTTATAAAAAAATCATTCTGACTGAAATTGATTTACATTGTAATTTTTTCATTAAATGAAAAAGTAAGTTTTCTTAAAAATTAATCTAACACCAATTCTTTATTTTCATATATTAGTTATAAGTAAATGCTAAAATTTATGATTTGAATGGATCAATCGACCGTGAGATGCGGTGATTGATTCATTCAATCCAATACCCTTGGAGGGTAATGTATGGCAGTGCTGTAGCTAATGAAGTTCTAACTGAGGCTCGGCTATATTGCTGTTACCCTCCTGTCATGATCAGAGCTTTAATAGCTCAATAACACCTTATCTCTACACTGTCCTCTACAGATAACGGGGAAGGTGAAAAGCATTCTTGCTTCGTCCCTTTAAGCCAGTCCTTATAAGGATAAGGATGAAGACTTCGGCGTTTTTTACAGGTGAGATGCGGTGATTAATACCCTTCGAGGGTAATGGATGGCAATGCTGTAGCCAATGAAGTTCTAACTGAGGCTCGGCTATTGCTGTTACCCTCCTGCCATGATCAGAGCTTTAATAGCTCAATAATACCTTATCCTTACACTGTCCTCTACAGATAACGGGGAAGATGAAAAGCATTCTTGCTTCTCCCCTTTAAGCCAGTCCTTATAAGGACTATAAGATAAGATGAAGACTTCGGCTTAAGGGTGGAAGAGACAGAGGTTAACAGAACAGATGGCAATGCTGTAGCCAATGAAATTTTAACTGAGGCTCGTCTATTGCCGCTACCCCGACATGACCAGAGCCTATATCTCCATAACACCCGATCCACATTTTCTTCTACAGATAACGGGGAATATGAAAAGCATTCTTGCTTCACCCATCTAGCCAAAAAAAATAATAAAAAAATAATAATAATGATAAATATAAAAATAAAAAATAATGATAAATACCGGGTTAGATTCCAAAGTCTTTTAGATTTATGTACAGATGTATTTAATTGTGGTGTGATAGATATAATTATTTATTTTGACGCGGTCAGTGAGAAATAAAAAAAAAAATTCGTTTTCGCTTCATTTGTTTAGACGAATTTCGAGATCCACGCCATAAGTATTTGAATAGCAAAAGTGCGAACACAGAGCTTCATGGTGTAGTGCAGCAAAATAGAATTCACTTTTTGACATTGCATTGATATGAAAAGAGAGATCCAAATGATTTTGAATTCGAAATGTATTTGAAAAAAATCACAAAAAAGTGCAACAGAAAAGTTTTTTTTTTTTTCTGACGTCCATAAGTATTACATGCGATCTGGCATCGTTCTTTTTTGGAGGAACATTCACTTTCTCTTGACCAGTACCAGTAGCCCTGGCACAGCAAAAATATCCTTTCTTTGGTTGTTGAAAATAGAGATTAATTTGATGGTGGCGTAATTTGATAGTATAGCCAGTGTTCGTGCGGAAGGTATAACAGTTGTCTTATTTACTATGAAAACAACCACAGAAATGTGATGATAAAGCCTGTTTCAATCCATACAGAACATTTCTCATATTTTCTGTTAAACGTATTTAGCTGGTTAGAATGTTGGCTGTTTAAGATGAAGTAGTTTCCTTGGAGTAATAAGGCCGTCAGATTATTTATAAATGCTCATTGCCAGATCACCTTCCACTGCTTCACGCGGGATCTCCCGATCGATTGAGAGTAGTTGTCCGAAAAGAGATTGGCCTTCCAAAGTGAGTCGCCGGTCTTTAAAAGTCGAATGCGATCTTCTTCTTCGTCTTCGCAGCATTTCGGTCTTCTGATTGGAAAATGTTTTAAGGCCTTAGGCATAAATGATAGATTCTCAAGTCTAATTATTTTCCTCTCACGAAAGAGCCCGCTAATATTTTTGTACACAACAAAAAGTTTTCAAAAAAACTTTTCAAAACGTTTTGAAACATTTTACATATATATTCACAGAGATTCATTTAACTGATTTTTTTTCTTTTTTTTTTTTTAAAGAGAACTCAGATTCTCCAAATGTATAAATTCCCAAATGTTTTATCCGGAAGTCGTATGAGGCTTGGCGTTATTAAGCGATATGAGAAAATTAACCAGTCTGTTTCTAGAGATCTTATGAGACTGGTTTTCTTCGTTTTTACTTTGAATGAAAGATGAACTATGCAAGCTTCCTGCAATTAAGGGATTGGAGGACGCTTGCATCCGATTTCCCACAAGAGCCGATTTTTGAAACCTAACCAGTCAAAATTCGTTTTGAATAATGCGTACATTGCAGGTTCAAGAACTGTCGATAAAAGTTTGTAAACAGTAGATAGTAAATTCCTTTTTATTCCAGATGGAGCATTCGGTGATAAAAGTTTTTATCAAACTTATGAATAAAACCAGGCTTAGAAAAAAATTGCCAAATTTTGGCAAAATTTGGAGATGACCAGCAGATGTACTGGTTAGATATAGTAGTTTGATATACTGCTAAGAGTATACGTAACTCGCTCGAATAAAACTCTTCCATTTTGATTCAAAAGGCGACAGTTTTTGATATGATTAGAAAGAGGATCTAGGTTCGGATCCCATCCACGACATGAAGAATCTTTATAAGAACTTTTCAAGTAAAGATGAGAGTTATCCGGTATTTCTTCTAGGAAATTCGAGTTTTCCTTTCCCTAAACCAGGCTAACCGGCCGGAAAAACATAATTCACAAATATAACATACTGCTGGCCTTGGTGCTTCAGCAGTAAATCAAAGCCTCCTAACCGCAGCCATCTTTATGCAACGAACTTTGGAAAATATGAACATAAATTGCCAGATGAAGCAGGAGAAACCAAAAAGGTTGCATATAAGGAAGATCCCGTAGTAGAAAAACCAGAGTAATCATTTTCTGAGAAAAAATTATTAATATAATTGGTTTATTATTAATGTCTGGAATGAATTGCATTATTTCCTTTTAAGGACAAGTGAATTTTCAAAATCTTTCAATTTTGTACCATTCTTTTGAAATAATAATAATAACAGAGTAAATGTTAAATTGAAGAGTAAACATAACTCTTCAATTTTACCTTGGTTTTGTATTTCGTTTATTTAATTATTGTTCTGGTAATTATTTATTATTATATCACATAATAAAAAAAGAACAGTACAAAGTGGACACAAATTTATGAAACGTTTGGGTCATGTGCAAAAAATACCTATACACAACAGCGAATGATCAAGAGATCAAAAATCTACACTCTCGACAACAGGATGAGGCTTGGAGAAAAAGTGACCAACCAATACAGATTAGTGACGATTTTTCCTATGAAGTTATCGACAGCGCGGACGTCTTTTTATTGGTGATGAACGTTTATCCGGCATTACGAGCATGAGAGAGAACGACAGAGTTTGGAATGTAGACACGCAATGTCCCCTGCAAAGAAAAGTGTAAATTACAATCTTGAGTGCGAAAAGCAATCTCATGCCTTGGAATTCTGAAAGATTAATCTTTTGTACTTTATTAGAAGGGAACGAGGAAAAACCGTATAGTGTATTACATTAACATGCTTGAAGCAAAGATGAAGTATTGAGGATGCACCCTGAAAGTACTATCATAGGTGTTGCCTGTTCGAACAATTTATGACAAGCATTCGCTGTAATAATCTAATGTTTGAACAGAAAAAAGCCGAGGATACGGCCTATGGCTTCCTTCCTCCTCCTTATACGTATATTACGCCCGTATTAGGAATGGCTTATGACGATTTGAAACTGCGACCGCCTCAAGGATTAGATGGTAACTCCCATCCTACCGATGTGTAGATGCGTGTGTTCAAGGGGCCGGTTTGTCTGTTGTGGGGGACGAAACACTCGAGTTTCCCGGTGGAAAAATCCCCCCTACCTCCGTATAAGACCGGCTAACTCACCTTTAGTCGAAAGAGACCACATAAAGGTTCCTTATCGTCCTATGGCTTGAATGTATACAAACAATCTTCAGCATTAAGTAGCATGATATCTTACTTCTTAAAAGGTACGATCTCTAAAGACTCAGTGTTTTTTTTTCTTTAATTTTATCCTTTTCGGTAGGAGCTTCCATAACTATCTCAGGGAAACATCGCTCATTGCACAGTTGAAAAAACAGATTTTTATAGTTTTTCTTAACAGTTCTATCATCACAGAGAAGATTTTTAGGCTCCTATATCTTCTATATTTCAAGAATGGAATATAGAAGATATTCCATTCTTGAAATATAAGAACTAACTACATATATTCCTATTAAAGTTCTAAAAACACCGTGTATTTTATACTTCATCTAGTGGAAAAGTTTGAATATCTTTTCTCTAGAAACATTATTGCATAGTTATTTCTACTGTTGTTACGCTGAAAAATTATGTTTATAACAAGAATTCCTCATTTTCCTAGAAATAGAATTTAGAACATAAAATTGATTTAATCATTTTTGACTTGTTTGGTTTCATAAAATAAGTTTTGGAAAGCTAAACGAATCAGATGTTTCTATAATAAAAATTGTATGTCATCCTTCTAATATATAGACTTATATACTTATAAATCTATATAAGTATATAATGTCTCTCTCTCTCCTCTGTTGGCTTTTATAAGCCTGCTTTTTTGTTCCCTAGCAAGATTAACTGTGATAGAGTAGGATAATGCCGATAGGAGTCGTTTTTGTTTGCAGTTGGCCAATGAACTAACTTTATTTCTCGAAGTAGTTGACTGATTTCGATAAAATATTTTGACAAAATAATATAATGGTACAAATTAAAGTAACAAAAAAGAATGTAGAATATGGTAAGAAGAAGAAAGAGAATAAATGTATAAATACATTTGAGATAGATAGATAAACGAAAAATAAAACGATAGTGTTAAGAATCCTGGTTAACTTTGGAACTAAACGAATCAGATAATGATTCGTTTAGTCTATACTGAAACTGTATAATATCCTTCTAAGTATACGGGTCTCTCTTATAGATATGATCAAAGAACTGACTGAAAATGTGATGTTCTCTCATCACAAAATCGCTTTGATTTACGTTTTGTATGACGAACAATTAATTGCATTAATTCAACTTCGATATATTTGACTGTTAGAACATGAAATTAAAATTGTGAGATCATAGCTGATGCAAATATGCAACTAAAATCAGAGGTTGTAAACTCATATTAGAACACCAACCAACTTCATGACTAACTACAGTACAAAGATAAATTAGTTTAAATATTTATAAACAATTTCGCTTATATGTAAAAATATGAACTCAATTTGTATGTTTTCTTTAATAAATAAGTAGAAACACGTAAGGAATTTGATTTTAATACCCGTTGACACGTAATCATGAAGCTCTATGAAAGGAATGTCAGGTTTAGGTTATTGGCGTGAACCAATTTAGGCTTTCAAGTACTTTTCATAAACAACAAAACCTATCCATGGCGGATCGATACAGTTCACCTCCCCCCGTCATGTAGAAATTCCCTTCCTCCCCTTAATATACCTGCCTCCGTATAATACTGTCCACTCTACTTTTATTCATCGATTTCCTTCTCAACCCTCCCCCCCCCCCCCCGTGTTTAAGTCTGCATGTAGTCCGTCAAGAGTCGACAACTATCCGCAGATCTTTGCCGCTCGCCCGCTTCCCCGGAGACAACGAAGTCTGGGACTTCCAATGTCACAAATCACTGTTTAATCCGCTACATTGCAAACATCGACTCCGTCACTCCGACATCGTGGATCAGAGGTCAGAAAGATCTTTGGCTTTCCGGAATGTTAATTACACGCCCCAAGGAAAATAATCCTCCTCGTGAGTACACACAGTCTCCATAAATAATTCACCGTCTATAGGATCTTAAATATTTAATTAATCTGCCTATCCGACGCCGGCACGCAACTCGCATGTGGGTTGCCGCGAGCTTCCCCCAGCCCTTCCCACTCCGCTGGTAGGCTGATGACGGTCAGCACCGCCCAGGATGTTTGCTCGTACTGATTCTTGAAAACGAAACGCGGGGTGGGCTTCGCTCACGCGACTTCCTCATCATGGCGAGATAGCGGAATACGAATTGAGATTATTGACGATTTGGCGACTTTCAGTTTTCAGCTGAAGGTTTTGTTTATGCGTTTCATGACGAAAACACATTAAGAGAGAGAATAATGAAGGGATTTATTTCGTAGTTCTCTTTGCAAGAAGGGAGGCCGAACGATTACGTCATGATGAATATTTGATGTTTTAGGTGCTGCAATGTTCCAGCCGTACTTTGGGGAATTGATCAAAGGATACATTTTTACAAGTTCGGCACTGGCTTCCCAATGAACTCTACATTACGAGTCTTTAGCTTAAATGCTATAATAAGAAAATATGAGTGTTGGGGTAACAAAAAATAGGCCAGAAAATTTACAAATCAGCCGGAAGATGTATAGAATATATTGAATGGCATCATTAGTGGAATAATGATACCAATAGAGATTTATTATATTGCCATAATACTATAAGTCATTATTCTATATATTTTCAATTAATTTTAAATGAGAAATGACCAGCAACCTACTTTTATATGATTATACCTGACAGTATCTGAAAACTTAAATGATGAAGTGCTTCAGATATTATAAAATGATCCCAAAATTAAGAAATACAATCCCATTTTTTGTATCATGTTACATATGTTAGACTTTTGCATAACGCGCAGCAGCGATGAATTTCATTATTTCAGCTATATTAGATAGAAAAATTGTTATCTATTCTCTTTAATATACTGCATAACGCTTTGTGGAAACAAGTCTTAAATCTCTTATAAATAAGAAGGAAATATCTTAATTGTAAACAATGAAATTTATAAAACCAAAAGGTATTGTACAAAGAAAAAATAATCGGCATAAACGCTAACAATAATTGACAGTGCATCTATTGTTTTCCTATGAACTATTCCACGCCTTGCCCGACTTCTTTTATTTATGGTTTTTTTTTTTTTTTTTTGAGGAGAGGATAGATTATCAGAATCGTACCTTATGCATCACCTACTGTCATCTCTCTCTCGTATTATTAAACAGAGATAGTCACTTTACCATGAGGACTAAATTTAGTATTCAGATACATTTCTATGCTTGAGTACGTGCGAATTTATTAATATGATTTTGATGACTATGATGATGATGATATATCAGTCTGTTGCATCCCACTGCTAGAGAACAAAGGCCTCTTCCAAATTTCTCCACTCACCTCTCATAGCCATCCATCTAGTTATTTCCTGTTATTCGCGTATGATCTAATCTCTCCCTCTCTCTCTCTCTCCACCTCTTCCTCTGGATGTATTGCTCACAGGGAATCCAAAATGCAATAAGGATTATCCATCTCTCATCTTTTATTCCAGCTGCATGGCGAGACCAGTTCCACTATAATTGTTTGGCTTTTTTTAAACATCGACAATTTTTGTAACCTGCCTAATATCTACCTCCCGAAATACTTATCTCCACTTCTCATTGTCATATTCTAAGTTTTTGCTCTTGATTTTTGTCAAGGACCAAGTTTGAGCGTCATATGTCAAGGTGAGCAATTTAACGGGAATCTAATAACTTCATTTTAAAAGAGATGGACAAATTTCCATTTCATTCACTGATCCAATCTCCAGTAATAATTCCATAGTTTGGGTACGCTGGTCTGTATTCTTAGATCTTGTGTGTTGTTGAAAAGATATTATTTATCCCGAATAGGTATACTCTGGCAGGCGCACATTAAATGTTGAAACCATCTAGAAAGATAAACAAAATGTGGGGCTATTAGTTATAATTTTTGTTTTTGTAAAAGTATATCAAATCAGGTCTTCGTACAATTGTACAAATGAACTGTGGACCGTATTAATTCCAATTTGCATACAATCTCAGACGGTTATATGCTTGCTTTGGTTAATTTAGCCGCAGCCCATGAAATGCCATGTATTATGACACTTAGTTATATGCTGATGGAAATGTGGAGCTCTCAGCAGAAAAATCTGTCGCGAGATTGACGTGCCATCAAAACAACACGCATCCTTTGGTTAGAAAGAATTAAACTGGAAATCTTCCAAGACAACAGTTGTTTTTTCTTGTTTTTTAATACTAGCCTGAGCTATTCAGTTTCAGACGGTTAGTAAGCCTATTATTCTGTAAATCAGATGACATTAGGACACACACATTTCATTCGATGCTTTTGAAGATATGTGCCATTTACAACTCCCATCCCTCCCTTTCTCTTCTCTATATGAAACTGGCGGCTATCTAATTGATTATCCACTGTCAATGTATGGTAAAACCTATAGACGCTTCAACAGTAAAACAATTAGTAGAGCATTGCACCTTTTGTTTCATTAAAAATTAAATAGCTTGAAATGTTACACAGCCCCCAAAGTTTCAGCTTTTGAGGTGCACTCCTGGACTCATTAGCATATGGTCATATTTTTGATTCTATGATCCACATTTTTAATCGTCATACAACCCACTTTTGACATCCTGAAAAATCACAAAAAGTTGAACATTCTCTTGGTTGGAAGTGTTTTATTATTATTTTTTTTTTCACATTTTAATACTAAATACAAAACACTTAATTTGCTTCGCGAGTTGTGCGCACTGTTGGCCTTTAAATGTTTTTCTTTGTTTAAAGAAAGCTGAAAGTTTATTTTGCAGAAATTTCTGGATTCATTTTCAAGATGTGTACAGATACAGATATTGACGGTTGCAATTATTTATATAGAGAACATATTACAAATGAATCCGATACATAATTACGAATTGATATTAGCATACCCAAGGAATATCAGAGGCTTTTACCAGTCTCTGATATTCTCCAGTTCTTGCAAATATTTTATTCAACAATCCGGAGAATTCTTATCTGATATGGAAGATGTGTATTTGAAGTATGACTATATTACGATACAAGGTTGGCAGGTAATTAAATAGTTCCCTTAGGGTTTATAGACAGCTAATAGTGTTCAATTAACTATACTTCTTTTAAGTAAACTCTGTGATCTGTTATACGATATAGTTTTAGTAAGGAATAAAGTCAACGATATTTAGTAATTGTACAGAAAAGTACGAATCAAAGGATCACATGATCTTGATATCGGGTGACTATACACTTTTCTTTTTCAAGTAGCAGCCGAAATCTCTTGCTTACACAACCTTCAGCTTTCACACTTCATTCTGGTGAAAGTGTCATCATATGGAGAGGGTTTAAAACACCTTAATGAAGTATTTTTGAAATGAAACCCATTTTAATTATTGGAAACTATTAGATTCTAGATTCTTCTACGAGCTTCTTATTCCACATTCTATTACCCTTTAGTTACTTCCATATTTGTCTCTTTAAATGCTTAACTTATAGCGCTTTTTGCCACCTTGTGAAAGATTTCAAGATGAATATTTTTGAGTTGCTCAACACAACATTGCAGCCTCTGTTGGACTTATATTAATGAGTGCTTCTTTGAGATGGTTGGAAATTATTTCCGGTATAATCTTCCATTGTGACGTTTACCATTACTGATTTCTAGTACTCTCATGATGATTACCAGCGAAACATGAACTACGCATGGACCAAAATGAGGAAAATGCCAATCGCTTCTAAAAAGTTTATAATTTTGAAATGTTTAATGATCATAATTTACTTTAACATAAGTCAACTTAGTACTAATTTTATTTATACAGTAACTCTAAAATGATAATTTATTTAATGGAATATTGCATACATATAGTGTGTAATAAATTTATCATATTTATAAATTGTCAGGTTTTAGTTTGTGAGTTCAGATTTATGATAAGGAAGAAAATTATTTAAAAAATTCATTTTACTTTCTCTAGAAATAGCAAACATAATTTTAAATATATTGGTCGTATTTAAATAATTATCTGTGTTTCCAGACGTAATTCTATTGATAGTCAAGAGAGAGAGAGAGAGAGAGAGAGAGAGAGAGAGAGAGAGAGAGAGAGAGAGAGAGAGAGAGAGCTACTGTAATACATTTTAGGCTGTATACATCTATCAATTAATTTTCTACAGTAACAAAAGAGCTCTGATATTTAACAACAGAAAAAAAAAACTTTTTTGAAATAACAATTGAAAAATTCCACTTTGATAACATAAAACCTGCCTAAGACAAACCATTCAAACTTCCAAAAATGTTAAAAACTGTACGCCTTTATCCTTTTTCTTCGTCTCACCATTCCACGGATTATAGTAGAACTTCTAACTTAAGAACACCCGTGTCTTGTACTAGCGCATATTAAAAAAAAAAAAAAAAAGAAGAAGAAGGAAAAACTGACGGTAACACTTCGTCTCACGGGACACGGAAGACACTAATATGTACTCACTAACGAGTACGTGATCGGAGAGCAAAGAGTTCCGAAAACATTCTTACTGCCGAGTTTTCCGATGTGCGGTGCCGTATGAGAACTTATTTCATAGTGCTAGCACAGCCAAGCCTATCACATAAAAGAATAGAAGGTCTAAGACATTGAGAAAAGTCATAGAGAGACGTAAGCTTGCAACCCAGAAGTGTGTTTTACAGTTCCGGTTATGTAAAACAGTATATCAAAATATACGGAGATGTCGGTCATTAAAGTATATGGATGGGAACATTGCAGAGGCAAATTACACAACGACCCAGGGCAATTATAAAAGCACAGGAATAAGGACGATAAAGGGAATATTGATGTTTCAAAAGTGTCATTCTACTGTTAGTTAACCGCTATAAATGGCGCATAGAAATAGAACGTTACCCCAGAAATGCCATAATGGATGATTACTAGGCAAAACGTGCCTGGAGAGCGAAACTCTTTCCCCCCAATCTTCCGCTGTGGTAGAGATACAAACACAAAAAAAGAAGAAGAAAAAATCGTATCTTAAATCGTTATTTTGGGCCACTACATTGGTTGACGCAGCGCAAATGTCCGGGAATATTCGTTTTCTTATGTTCCATGAAGTTGGTAAGCTCGCCTGGGCTGGCATTGGGCTATTATACAGCGGTAAATGTCCAAGTTCCCTTTTTTGTGTGTATGTTCTATCTACTAGTGTTATGCGCCACCTAAGAAACATCGATGCATAGATTTCAAGCGAGGTAATGGTTGCTGTGATTCGTCTGCCATATTTTATGGTATTTATTTTTGTCACTTTACACTTTTTGTCATTTGGTTGTTCAATTTTATGGCGTCTACTTTTTTTTTTTTTTTTTTTTTGCCTCTCTATTGCAGTAAAAGTTTTAAAATTCAAATTATTCTCTTTCTTTTTTTTTTTTTTTTCGTTATTAGTTTCGATTTTGATTCTTTGTCTGGCAAGTATTACTTGTGAAATACGATGCAAAAAAGATAATAATAATGGAAAAAAAACATAATCGTTACGACTTAATCGAAAAAAATGAAAAACGTCAGTAAAGTAGAATAGATTTAAACAAAAAAAAAATCAAGGAAGAAGAATGTAATAAATCAAACCAAAAGTTTAAGAAACTAGGAAGAAAATGGAAAATATGTCCCATTCTGTCAATTTTATGTCATCCACTAGGATAAAAATACGATATGGTTGGCATCATCCTACTTAATACGGAATGATAGTTCTATCATTCCACGTCATATCTTCTGCAAAAGCAGATTAAGCTCCATCTAGTGCATTAGATAGTAATTATAGCAAGCCTTGCGTGTCCAACAGTTGCCTAGTTTTCACATGAAATCTGTGTTTGGCTGTCCGTGTTTCTTGAACAATTTGATTAAGTGGAAATGTATGATGCGTAATTATTCAACACTTGTTAAATATCCTGCGTTTGAGAGCCTATTAATGATTCATGACAATAAACTCAATGTCTTTTCCTTTATTATGTATTATATGATCTTATTATTGCGATCTGTAAGGCTACATAAAATCACGTATACAGTTTATTACAGTTCGATGCTGTCCATTTATTCATCACCCTGTTAAATACCTTTCAACGAGAAATGATTACGCTTAGTTAATGAATTTCTGCATAGTGCTGATCATAAAATATGGGCAAGAATTAAAGGATGATGTCCGTGTGAGAATCGTTAGTGTTAACGTGACCTAGCGTTTACAGTGCTCATAGAGATTAAGCAATAGTCGTACATTAGAGAATGCTTCACGGACAGCCTGATTTCCCAAAATTTCGGTGGTATTAGCATCAGTGCAATAGACCAGTAGCGTCACTCAACCTTATTGGAACGTGCAAATGGACACAACAATGAGGAGTGGAAAGAAATGTGCAATGAGGTTTTTGATAAAAAGTATAATTAGTATTATTGTTATTCAAGCTGTTATAGAGCAGCCCAATCGGTGTGGATGGGGAAGCACTTACCATGTGTTAGTTGGGCTATCTGGATTAATATTTTGCCACAGTATTATAACATCAACAGAGCACGTTGTTAAACAAAGGAGAGAAAAATTAAAGAAAGTGAGGACATTTAAGCAGGGCCAAACTTATGCACGAGGTGCACGAGGATCCAGCTGGGGCTCCGGAGCACTCTAGTGCCTCGAGGCCCCCATCCGCCTAGGAAAAATGTAAGTACGGCCCTGCATTTAAGATTTTCTAGTGGGGTAAACATGACACTTCTATCTGAAAATATCTTCGTCGTGCCCATTACGAGATTCCAACTCAACTAACCCAAAACAACACGTATCCTTTCTTCTTCCAGATTCGTCATGGAAATATCAACAAATAAAGGAAACCCCGATTTAATATACACGAACTACAACTCTGCACTAAATGGTGACAAGCAGTTCCAACACCGAAAAGACAAAGTTCTAATACAACAAAACGCAATCAATATATTTACAATTATTTACTCGAAAGTAGTTTACTTGCAATTCACAACCTTCCATTAGCTACCAACTAAATAAAAAGAAAAAACATTTAATGTTGCTTTTCTATGGTTGCAGTTCATTATTTTTAAAGAGTAATGAATGGCTTCATGTAACTATATACAGTTTTATTTCTAACGATTCAACCAATTTCGCTGCTCCTGTGATCAGTTTCTTTAGAGATCTACTACAAAATGAAATTACTACCATTATATTATAAACATCTTCATACCAGTCATTAGTGAAACAATCAGAGAGAATACCGGTTACAATGCTATGGTTCTGTTAGATAGTAAATACGTAATACATAGGCAGAATTTTGTGTCATCTTGATTGTTCCTCTTATGCACATAATGTGCTTCATCTTCCATTGAATATTGATGGGTTTTTTTTTTTTTTTTTGTTGTTGTTAAGGTAAACCATATATTGTTGAGCAATCATGGCTTGGTTTTTATTGCATTGATATTGTTTTAACATTATGGTGACTTCGTTGCTAGTTATATTTTCGATGTAAATGTTAACTAAAGTCTGTTATTCAAGTACAATTGTAGAAACTTAAATTTCGTAATTAATTCCTGATGAATTTGATCATAAGATTAACAAAACGAGTCAAAAGTTGAAATAAAAGTATATAGATAAGGGTTATAATTTATGTTATCACTAAACACAAACCACGTTATTAATCAAGATGTCTTTCTAACAGCAATACTGATTAATGTGCGCAAGCTCTATAGTTGCCATAGAAACGATGTGTATAACGTCATATCCATCTTATTCAACAAGCACATAAAATCTGTATTAACAGAGATAAGTAATTAACAAAGGCAACAAATTCAGCTTAATTCTCATTTCTTTCTTGTAAGGTATAAACAAGACGTTCGGGATTTAATATACATATTTGATTCACTCTTTACACTGAATTAAGCTTTTCGTTAAAATAGTTAATTATTACAGTTATGGTTCGCAAGGACACGTATAACGTGTCTTTCTATTATAATCAGATTGCAAATGGTCTTAAAAACACATAAAATCCATTTCCAAAATGGAGGAGAAGGAAGTGCCCTTCAAAAAAGCATTGCTTCCATTGCTAAATGAATGAATTCTTCTTCCATTATGAGTCTTGATAAACAGTTTGTTATTTCAACAAAATAAATGAATACATATTTTTCTTTAGGAGGTCATTTTAAGCATTATTTCTTGAGTCAACAGTAGACAGCTTTCTAAAGCCACTCTTTTTTTTTTTCTCCTTTTTTTCTTTTTTAAATCAACATGAAAGACGGTAATCACGTCTATTTCCGTGCCATGACTCTGCACCTGTTTTCATAAATAAATAATAAAGGATTTTAGGATCTGATGTTCAATGCGAAATTGCAATGTCACAGCAGTGAATCTCGAGTGCGTGACACGCGTCATCAGTAAGAGGCAACCACATTGTGTTATCTCTTTAGGAAATATGAGTGATCGTTAGCTTCTTTTTACCCCTTCGCGACAGAAAAAGAACTGTCTCTTTGTTTATGGCCCATTTGAATGCATTTAATTGTCCAAAGGAAAAAGCGTGTGATTTTCTCGAGCTAATTTGCCTTCCCATTGCGATGATAGATGGCAATTAAACCTTTCGTGGCCATTGATGGATTAAAAGCTTATTCTCCTGAGATATTCCGAGATGTTCGCTTTAACTAAACTAATAAGTATTAAAAATTTACTCTAAGTTGACAAAATGGCTCAATGAAGTGAATTATTTATGTTACATTTCAACTGGTAAGGTAGGAAATAGAAATGCAGATTACTTAGTTTCTTACACATATTTTTGCTAGTAAATGTACATAACAATTTATTTGATAATTACAAAAAACGATGTGGTGGATTATATACGTTCAATTATTCTGTTCATAATTTGCTTTTTTTTTTTTTGTCAAAGAGAAACTATAACTTACTTCATTTAAAGAGTAACGAAACTGCGTGGGTGCGGATATCCTAATAGAGGGAAGAAATAGACCCATGCTTTAAGAGCTTGCACTTCACAGTCGAGAATAATAATAAGGAATGCTGTTTATTTACAAATTATATTTTTTTCTATTGCTACCTATTCCATAGAAATCGAAATATTTATGAAATAAACATAATCACATCTTTATTTGATCCTTCGGGCGCATTTATGATGTATTAAAGGTCAGGAATGTGGTGAATCGGACTAGATGTTAGCACCATCACATTCCATGTCGAATATTTTATCATAAGTTTAATATTATACATTATTTTGCCGAGCTATCGTAATTCACTTAATTATTACCTTAGTTTTAATCTGAAGGCGAGATTTTTCAACAAGGATCCTTAGCCTGAGGCTAAGAATCCTTGTTGAATATATATATATATATATATATATATATATATATATATATATATATATATTAATTGATCACTGAGAAAGTGATCAATTAATTTACAACTATTATTTACAAATCTTGTGAATAATTTGATAAGATTTTTTGTCTGTGCAGATAACCTTCATTTTTCAATACCTCGCTTGAAGAGAAAAAAAACAAAAAAGAAGAAAAAAAAACAGTAGATTCAAGGTCAAAAGAAACGAAACAAAGTGTTCTCCTCCAGGCTACAGCTAAGTATCTTGTCTCTTTCCATATTTAATGAAGTCGGGGCGAGTAAAAGATCGCTGTCCTGTTAGTGTGGTTACTAAAGACTGCCAGTGTGTTGTTGAAAAGGAGGCCGCTTCCACAATGGAGAATTCGTGGCAAACCATTTGGTTCTGTCATATTAGAAATTTCCCATTAATAGTAATTATTCTCCAAATCATAGAAGAGCCGCATGGAGGCATCTGGCCTCTTCCCAGAGCCGTTCGTGCCACGACGCTACTAAGAGGGCATCAAGGCGCGTGCATTACACCTCCCTCAGCTTCATTAAATATTTATCTGTGACTCCAAGCACCACCAGTGACTGTTGGAAGGACAGCCGAATCGCTACATGAAAGACGGGCCACGTTGTACATAGTGAGCTAGCTTCAGCACGCACACACACATACACCCGAGCTTGAGCTCCACCCCTACTTTCCTTGGAATAGCTAGTCAAAGGAAGATTCAGCTGGCCAATTCTTAGCTGCTCTGTTTTTTTCTTCTCTTTTCTCCTTTCGATCTATCTATTGTTTTTTTTTACTAAAGATAAAAGTTTTTTTGGTTTTTTTTAGAAAACATTTGAATATCGGATCAATGAAACTTGTATTTGTCATTAAACTAGAAATGTTCTACTTATTAAAGTCATTAAATGGTCAGATGGAACAAGCTGCTGGAAGTTCTAAGTTTTTTCATCCTTAATTTGGAATGATTGATCAGACTGAAGGGTTGGGGGGGAGTGGATAACTAAGCACTAAACTCACCATCTCGTTATCCAACTATAATCCTGTTTTTTGACCAGTCATTTTTATAAATGCGCTCGCTTTTGGCAAACAAATTGGTCATGCCTCGTGATGTAACAGTCTCGTAGTTGCGAAGAATAATTCGTTGGCAATATCTAAACAAGGTCGCCAATAGAAAAAGACTTCATACTGGAGGTATAATTTAAATTCGTCGCAATCTTACGTAGCAAATAAGATTACGAGAAAACGTCAAATTAAGAAATTACGAGGTGTTTTAAGTTCGTTTCTTGTTTCGAGTCAAGGAATCCAGAGGAGATTGATTACAGTGAGAATAATGTTTTGGGAAAGGTTGGGAGATTGTGTTATCTCTGTATTTATAAAAACGTTTGATAGTTCGTTTAAGGCGGAAGTTACGTCACGAAGCAGAATCCATGATGCTACTTCATTCTCAAATAATCTATACACTAACTGTAATAAATCGAAAACCCCACGCTTTGAGGCTTATTATTGACATTTCAAATAGTTGAAAAATATTTGCTAACATTCTAAAAGCATTGTATATAATTCTCCTTCCCTTCGGGTATTAGGCCCAGTGGTCTGTTATGGAACTATCTTTAGCCATTCTAAACCGTACCCGTCCCGAGGATAAGGTAGCTATCCTTATGCCTCCCGGTGTGTCCTATGTCTGTAGATGCGTGTGTTCAAGGGGCTGGTTTGCCTGGGGTCTTTCCAGTTTATCTGGAAAGACCCAAGATAAACTGGAGAGAAAAACCCTTCAGTCCACGCCCAAGACAGGCTAACTTGGCTATGTCTGAGAAAAATCCTTAAGCTCCTCACCTCGACTTTTGTTTTATGATTGGTGCTCTGCGTCTAAACTTTAGTTTTCGATTTGAAGGAAATCAGTCGATATTGGAGTCAACTGAACAGATAAGTAATGAGATTTTGCACTGTAAGTTGGCATTCCATCTTTCTTATGCTTTCGCAACATGCACCAAATTTGCTCTTCCTTTTGAAAAAAAAAAAAATTAAGAGGCCAGGAACCATTTTAAATATCTAAAGTATTACATACTAAGTATTTTAAGTATTTAATTATCCGGTTCTTACGAAAGTGTTGACGGGTTTCATCCTGACGGGCAAATAGCTGGAGAACACACGTAGTTAACAGACAATAGAGAGAGAGAATTGCTTTTGTTGCAGTGCATATAATGGAAACCCAAATCTTCTTTCTGTTTGATCAAAAATCCAGGAAAACAGTAGATAATAACATCACATATGGCAAAGTTATGACAAGAAGGAGAGAGAGAGAGAGAGAGAGAGAGAGAGAGAGAGAGAGAGAATGAGAATCTGCTAAATTGCACTTTCCAGATTAGTTTACGTGATATGAATTTTTATTCCACAACAATACTGTGACAGCCAAATAGTTTTACTCCTTACTTAACATTTCCATGAGATAAGCTACCCTCGCATTCAGCTGAAAAATTTTAAAATAAAGGATTAATATATTAAAATTAATAAAAATAAAAAATGAAAAACAAAAATTCAGAATTTTGTTTTTCGCCTTCAAGGCAGAATTAGACTTTAGCCCTTTCCAACCTAAAAGTAATTTGAATAATTTGAATCTCAGCGTTTGAATGCTGTTCGAAATAACGAATTTGATCTTCCTATTACAATGAAATGAAATTATTCTTTAATGATTACATATTTCAAGTTAGTTCCGTAAGACATTGCTTGCGATATTAACCGAAATTTCTTTACAGAACTGTTTTAAAATGTCGGAAGAATCAGCAGTTGCCACTGGCCTTGATTCAATAGGTTTAGTCGCTAATAAGTTATTACTATATATATATTACTATATATATATAATAACTGTATCAATTAATGCATTAAATATTTTATTAATCTTTTACAAAATCCTTTTTACAGAAATTTTACTCTAGAGAAGACCAACACGTAACTTTTTTCAGACACTTCATGCCTCCAATACGCATAGCAATGTTCTTACATTGGGCGACGAAATTATGTGATGAAAAGTATTTATGCGATATTTATATTTGATATTTTAAGTTATTTTACCTTTTAAAATTTAAAAAAAAAATCAAGCGAATGTAAAGCAAAAAAAAAAAAATCTGTCACTAACAAATTTTACTCTTGAACCAGCGCTCTTTTGACTTCGTGAAACATACACACGTGGGTATCCAGAATGATTGTTATGATCGACTACTCACAATCAAAGTTAGATATTTGTTATGGATTGATAAATATGCATGCTAACAGCTGCCATACACACACGAGAGGTCGCGAAAGAGTGTGCTTCAGTTGTTTACGACTTTCTAGGTTGATTGGCTCAGTCACCTGTTCTTTTGTACGATAGTTCCCAGAGTCAATTCTGTAGTGCTGCTTGTTTTTATTTGTGATTCATGAGTACATATATAATACATGTCGATATACTTAGAATATCGTGTCGTATATATTTCTTATTTAATAATTCCTAAAGGGCTGGGCGTTCTTGAGATAAGATTTGAAAAATGAAACCTGACAAATCCTTACCACCGCATAAACCTGCAGTTTTGCACTCGAAGGCTATTAAAATATCACCTTTGAATAGAGGCACACTATCCTATGGTTACAGTCGATACTCGATTACGATTCCATATTTCAGTGCTAGGCAGTTGATTTTTAATACGTTCATCAAACATTCTAATCTGAAAATATGATTTTTAGCTCAATTCTGCATTCAGATAAATTCACAATTTCCAAAACGGAAGGAGTATCAGCATGTGGTGATGTCATATTAGTTATAACACTGAGTTGTAAATGCATTTTAGAAAACGTTTTTTTTTTTATCAAATAAGCGAAAGTGATTCTGTCTCTAAGAGGAAATCTCTAGGGAAAAGTAAAGCAAAAATTGTAGACCATTTTTGTGATAAATTATGATAGTTCTGAGGGACATTGTTTATCACAACAATATCCCTCAGAGGCTAAATTCTATTTGCTTACAGAACAAATGAAATACAATAAAGGTATTAAATTGATAGAATCTCAGCTTAGTATGTATGCAAGAACGATTTCCCTCTTATTTTAAAAAAAAGATGCAGTGATGTAAGCAAAAAAATAAAGAATGGCAAATAAAAAATACAGTTTAAAAAATAGAATAAGAAGGAAATTAGTCAAAACACTAAACGAGTTATATACAAAGCAGTGTTCAAATCAATTTCTTATGGAATTGACAGATGAGTTAGAAATAAAGCTTCGAACTCGGCTGGGGGGGGGACACTTTTATCATGGGTTTTCGACCGAAGGTGAATTGCCTGTCTCATACGGAGGGAGCAGGGTTTTTACTCCCCGACATTCGATTTTTTCATTTGGAAAGACAAACCGACCAAAAGAACACTCTCAATTAACAGACATACTGACTTCATAGTCTTAGTTGCTCGGCTAATTTCAAACCACAATAACAACATATAATAACTGCGCCCTGATAGGGCGCAGTATGTCTCATAATCTGTAATAAACTCTATTATAGTTTTATGTTCTTCTGTATCAGTTCATTCGTCTGATTTGTTTAGATATAGAGAAATTTATGATCGCATTCGAACAATATTACGTAGAGCAAACAATAATTTGCATATTGCATCTCATTTGTGGGTTGTTAACCTCAGACTGTTTTAAATTTTATAAATATTTTAGTATCCGGTATTCTTCAAGAGACTAGAGCTCTTCGTTATAGGCCTAATCACCTCAAACTATCTAAAGGTTTACAGGATTACTGCCTTCCTTCTATGCAAAAATATCGCAAAACTGAAACCATTAGTGAGAACCGACCTACTATTTGACATGTTAGATCGGTAGATCGTCCTCGCTAACAAATTGATTGGCCCTGAAGTCATCTAAAGAGATGGAAATTAACGCAAGATTAGTTCTGTACTGTCTTATAGATGGTCTGACAAGCTTTAAGTAACCAATCACTCGTACTGACAACCATATACGGTTGTCAGTACAGCAAATCTGGGAGTTTGTAACAAATGGACAACTAATGCATCTTGTTAAGAAGTCTCATTCATCCTTAAACAGGGAAAGTATACTCTTATGTTTCCAAATCAGATGCACAGTAATCTCTGCTGACGTGTTGCTTTGAATCTTCACGTGGGGGCAAGCGAACGTTTTCAAATCATGAATGCTTCTGAGTGAAGAAGATGCCAGAAAATTATTCTGATTTATTTGATTTGTATTTCGTTAGTATTTGTGCCAAAAGAACTGTGAAAAATAATAGCTTCTAGAAAGCTAACCTTTTGTTTTTATTACAAAAGGTAGTTTCAATTCGTAATACGTTGCGTATTGTATCAGAAAAAGCATAAACTTAACAGTATAAGTTAATGCTTTTATTTTCCTTTCATTAATTATTAACATTACAGTAATATGTACAACCACTTGTTGTCCCTCAATAGTATTTTTTTTCCCTGCCGTCCACCAAAAGAAAAGTTCATTTAGTGTAGCAATGACATGAACCACATTAATTATTTGAATTCATATTTTTTCGGAATATAAATGTAACTGTTATCACACGAGTTCGAGGTCAGTTTTATGTTAAATTTATTTATATATTTAAAAAAATAAATACACTATTCATTAATGCCTACTTCGATTTCAAATTTTTAAAAAAATCTAAATTCTTTACTCCATTTGTATATGCTGCCATCTAGTAGCCTTCAGAGTAATCATTAGTATTTCGGCAAACGGCTGCATATTAGAGAGAATTAAGAATTAAAAGTATCAAGAATCGAAATGAAAATAAATAAATAATTATTTATTTAGTAGCTATAAATAAATATATGTGTTGCGTTACAAACATCCGTACCAAACTTGATTTTGAATTCACGGCTTGTAGAGCATAAACACCGTATACTAGTCTGCTAACCCCGGCTTTTGGATGAGTAAGCGATCTAAGCAACTCCAGCAAAGCCTGATTTTCATCTCTAAAACGACTTTGCTGTTGTTGAAGTGTTCTGCATGGAGGAAGAATACTTCGTACTGAAAGAGGGTTGGATGACTGGAATCGACAAATATATAAATAGAGGCTCTCTAAAGAGTCCATTTCATCGCGAACATTGCATTGTGAATTGTATAAACAAGTTGCTCGCTAATAGTTACCAGTTGTGACTTCTCTCTCACAGTTACAGGAAGAGGAAAATGAGAAAATAATAAGTAAAAGCTGTTCACTGTACACTTAGGGGCAAACATTTTGGATTGCTGACCAATGACAGAAGATTACATAGTCACCCAAATTTCTCAGGGATTTAGCACACAAGAAAGTTGGAATTCGGTGGCGTTACGTCTTCGGTTCGAACTGCTCGTGTGTTTGACGAACCTTTATTTAGAGTGGACAAGCGACAGGATGTCGCTGGAACTGACTTTCAGATAAAGAAACCCTTATAAAGGCTGTTCGCGTCTCTGGGATATTCAGAACAGGAGTATAAAGTAGGAGGTGTAACTGCCTATGGGTCGCCCATCGTTTTTCGAAGTACATCATTGAAAGAGTACTCAGAATGTGTCTGGATGAACTGTGATCGCTTATTGACTAGGTGAAGCTTTATAAATGCAGCTTCAAAATTTATAAATTTATATTTATAAATTTATAAATATTTAAAAATGTTGGCAAACATTTTTAAATATTGTTCTGAAAATACAGAATAAATCTTAGGTTTTCATATTTTACTGTAATTAAAAGAATAAATTTTAATTTAAAAATTTAGTTCGAATTAGAACACACAACTATTCACTATGTAGTTAGAAGTTTAATAATCTCGTACCATATCCCCCCACACACACACACCCACACCCACATACTTCTAGAATTATTATAGCAATAAGAAGTCTGGTACATTTGAAGAAAGAACTACTGTTAAATTAACATAATAAAGTTTTTAAATTTTGGTAATTTATTTTATTTACTAATGCCACATTCTTCAGTTGTGCGTGTGGCACATACATACGCACAACTTTTAATTTCAATTACAATAAAATATGAAATTAATTACAATAAAATATGAAAACCTAAGATTTATTCTGTATTTTCAGAACAATATTTAATTAAATCACTGTACTTTCGATACTGCTATTAAATATATTATCATACGACGCATACAAATTATGATTCAAGCTTTAATTTGGTTGAACGAAGTTGTCAATGCTAATTATTCGAGATAAATTAATGATGTTTTATTTTTTGTTAAAGTCGTTCAATTTATATTTTATTATTATAAATAAACTCTCAAGATTTGATTATATAGATTTGCATTACGACTGCTGTTAATGTAGCTTTATTCTATTGGCTATGTCTTTCAATTATGTTTGTTGGAGAAAACCAGTTGACCTGTTTAATAAAGAAGAAAGAAAACGTACTCGCTTCTTCCCAGACTACTTGAGTCGTCAAGGCTTGAAGTGAATTGAAACATCCTCCCTTTCTTTAGGCACTTTGATTTCGATACAATTAGTTCGAAGCTTCCTGAATGCTCAATGGAAAAATCAAAAGCACCTTACAATAATTTGTATGAAAGCTATAATGCCTTTTGCCTTATCTTTATGAGCGGATCATTTCTTTTAATATGCCTTCTCAGATAACTGAGTCAAAATAAATTAGTTGTTTTTTTTATCATATGTCACCGCGCAGTTAGTCTAGAAAAAATAAACATAATTAAAGAACTAATGCAGAAATACAACACAGACAGAACACTTCCAGAAAATAAAATAGCCATTAATTCACTCAGAGCAAAACTAAAACAAATTGAAATAAAAGAGGCTTGAAGGGGCCTGGGTTCGCGCTAAAATAAAAACAATGGAACAAGATGAAGGAAGGACCAAAGCTGGGTGGCTCTTTGAAGAGCAAAAAAAGCAGAAAGCACAATTTAATAAAATAAAACACGAGGGGGTAGAAATCGAGGGAGATGCAAATCTCCGCCGATTCTTCCACTCACAATACACGAATACATTCTCTGAAAAAGAAAACGACGAAACAGAAACACAAAACTTCTTGACACAACTACCAAGACTCACAGACAAGGAGGCAGAACACATAGACTCACCAATCACGCCAACAAAATGCAAGAAAATCATAAAATCCCTATCATTACACAAATCCCCAGGACCCGACGGCCTCACTGCGGAGTTTTACAAAGCGTACTACCCCCTGTTTGAGACACTATTTGTGAAAATGCTATCCGAAATACACAATTCGGAGAGCATCCCAGAACATTTCAACCTCGGCTACATAGTATTAATTCCCAAAAAGAAAGACACAGCAAACAAAGAAGAGACACAATGGAGAGGAATCACACTCCTCAATACAGACCAAAAAATATTAACTAAAATTATTTCCGAAAGAGTGCAGAGACACAAAAACCAGATCATATCCAAATCCCAAACCTGCGGAATAAAAGGCCGCAAAATAGAAGACAATATCCTTCAAATTCGATGTATATATGAGCACTACCAGGCAACACAACAACCATGTCTACTGGTAGGTCTCAACATTGAAAAGGCCTTCGACTCAGTGAGTCATCATTACCTACATGAAGTCATCAAAGCTGCAGGTTTTGGGAAAAAATTTCAGAATCTGATTTCAAATATTTACACCACAGCAGAGTCTCGACTAATCATAAACAAGAAACTGTCTGCACCGGTCAAAATTAAATGCTCGGTCAGACAGGGAGACAGTCTCTCTAAGATCCTCTTTGGTCTCGCCTTAGAGCCGGTGATGCGAGAAATATCGAAGCATCCCGGCATAGCGGGCACTCACATGGAGGTGAAGGAAAAATAAAAGTGCTCGCTTATGCCGATGATGTAACCCTAACCGTAACTACAGCCGAGTCCTTCATACTCGCATACAACATACTCAAAAAATTTGAAAAAGCGTCAGCACTCAAAGTAAACCTTCACAAGTGCCATGCGATGTTCGTCGGTAGGTGGGTAAACAGGCCTACTATGCCGAACGACATAAAAATAAACAAACACCTACCACTTCTGGGGATCGTCATAGGGGAACAAATCCAACACAACACACAGTGGGAGCTTGCACATACAAAAATAACCAAGAAAATTACACAGATGAGACCCAGACAACTATCACTAACAAGTAAAGCTAAAATATGCAATCAATACGTACTGTCTAAGATATGGTACCTCATGAACAATACCAACTACAACGGTCAAGCAGTAGACAGAATACACAGAGTGCGCAAAGTTCATCTGGGGCTCCAAATACGAACCCATCAGAAGATCCACAATATTCCATGACATTGAGGCGGGAGGACTCGGCTTAATAAACGTACACCTAAAAACTCTAAGTGCGAGAGCAAAAATCATAGAGAGAGCTTATACAGAAAAAAAAGCGTGGAGCGCATATATAATATATTATATGCAGAAGATAATGCCCGACAAAGTAATATGTTCCCTTCCGCATTCGAGTGGCAAAACACCGAGAATGTTCCACGAGATTGCGGAAGGCTACAACTTTATTAACAAATACATAGGAATAAACGAATTCTTGAAGATGAGACCCAAAGCAGCACACATCAAAACTCGCGCGCACAGTTATACCACCACCACAACACCGGGAGATTGAAAGAGGGACACTAAGACTATCAAATGCACTTAAAAAAGCTTTCAATCTGCCCATAAACCCAAAATTAAAAACATTCTACTACAAAGTACACCACGCTTGTTTGCCCACCAAAATATGGTGCACAGCGAAAGGGATCCCTCTTCAAGGCCCCACCAGATGTCATTTTTGTCCCCAACCAGAAACACTTTACCATTTAATGATGTACTGCCCTCCCACCTCCCAAATATGGAACATGGTTCAAACATTCCTAAAACACAAAGAACCCTTAACAGAACACACATTATACTGGTTAAACGAAGGTAATATTAACACAACTAAAGCAATCATTATTATAACAACCATGTACTCGATTCGGACATACAGATGCGACAAAATTTACGGAAGGGAAACAGGACCAGACATACTCAAGAAAATAAACAACATATTAAAAGAAACAATCACAGATACCATAAACAGAAACAAAATAACAAAACACCAATGGCAGCAAGTAGGTCTCATCTCAGAATTCGAAGAACAACTGCAAATCATAGAAATAAAGGACCCGCCATAAATTTAAAAAAGAAGCATAAAACAAACATATACACGATAAAATAAATATACATAAGCGAAAGAAAAGCATATTGCAAACTTTTTCATTAAGCTGTATAACCATTTGTACATTAATTGCTTTATGCTATGATTAATTGTAGTTCTGTGCATAATATTTGTCAACTATAGAGGTTGTAGTTTAGTTTTATGTATCAAAAAATGTCAATGACAGTTTATATAGTGGAAGAACTTGATGACATTTTGCTGATCCGGTGGGTAACTCAAATATCTGCCAAAATGTAACCCTCTCCTTCTATGTTAAAACAAATACTACATATGTATATAGACATTTGCAATCTGGAAATGATAATAATGAAGCAATAAATCATGTAATGATATGCAAAAACAAGTTTTAGTAATTATATGTTAAGGATATTTATGATATGTAAAATAACTACATGTGTATGTATAAATATGGTATATGTAAATAGCGCTTAACACTTCATGATAAGTTAATAATGTATAATCCAAACTATATCTGTATAATCCAAACTGTATGTGTATAATGTACAATCCAAAATGTACATTATACTGTAAATGTATAATGTACAATCCAAAATGTTTACAGTCCAAATGTAAAAGTGTCAAGTCAAACATAACAAAGGGCTATAAAGAAGTGTCTCCGAAAGAATAATTATATGTATTATAAAGTAAAATAGTCATATGCATAGAAGACGTATTATATGTAAAATAGTAATAGGTATATATATTATGTGCGTATATGTACATATATGTATAAATATGTACATTTATATATGAATATTGTCAGATTAGTTAACAATATAAAATCCATTGTTGTATATTTTAAAACAAACCTTACATAGGTTTAAGGAAATGTGTCTCTTATAGGAATTTCATTATAAAAAGGAAATATGAATTATGGAAATAGAAATGTGATGACTGGTAACTTAAATTCATAATACAGAATTCCATGGATAGTAAAGTTATGTTACATTAAAAGAAAAATACTGCTCAACTCATGTAAAAAGGACTGTAGGAAGAAGCAGACACTGAGCAGATTATTGATGTTAAAAATAAGGAAAAATAAATTGTACATAATATATATTATTAAGATCAAGAAATGTAAATCAAAATGCCAATTAGAATAAGCATTCTATGTACAAATGTATATATATTTATTTGGATTGTACGTAGATGCTTTATGGTTAATAAAATATACTTAGTCTAGTGGCTATGAGCTTCGTTACCATATGCCTGGAGAAGGAGTGTCCTACGGGAATTCTAGGTTCGACTCCAGTCGAACCTAGAATTTCGACTGGAGTCGAACCTAGAATTCCCGTCGACGACGTGAGAAGTTCAAGGATCAGCTGTAGCCAAGTAAGCCGATCTTATGCATTTTTTCCGCCAGTTTATCTGGAGGGTTTTCATCCCGTAAGCAGGCAAGCCGGCCCCGTGAACACACATGCTACAGTCATAGGATATACAGGGCAAGGAAGGCAACAAGAAACTATCTTGATCATAGTCATCCACCTAGATGGATGTATTTTTTTAAAAACTGATTTTATATATAGCTGACCCTAAACAGCCGAAAGGCTATAACAACAACATCATATGTCACATAAACAGGAACTCGAAGACGAATTTTAGCCATGGATGCTTTCTGATTGTAAACATGTTGTTACAAGAAACTTAGATTTATAATATGCATTCTCCTCGCGTACCTTTCCTGGTTTGCTTTTCCCAGGATGTTATTTATGACAAACATTTATGATAGAGTATTCAGAATGACAACATACAAAGTAAACTTTAATATTCCATATCAAGCATTCTAAGATAAAAAAAAGAAAACTTATAATATATTAACCTTCTAAAAAATTATAGATTTGCCTTTGTAACAGATTGATCGGCTTAGGAAAGTATTTGGTATAAATAATTTGGCCATAATTGTCTTCCTCTGTAAAAGAGATGATGAAAATATATTAAATAAAATATAATATTAAAAATAATAAAATATTATTACAATTAAATAAATAAATATATATATATATAATAAAATATAATTGCAAGTGTGATTTCTCGCTATATTAAAATGAAAAAAAAAAAAAAAACTAAATAAAAAGGTGCCCATAATTTAAGAAATTCTACATTCATTTTTCTTCCTGTGCTGCCATCTAGTGTCATTATGAAAATCTCAGCCTCTGTAACTGAATATTTTACTAGAATGAAGCAAGATAATAAAAGCAATCATAGATCGTCTTCACATGAGTTTCGGGAGGAACGAATCAAAAATATTAGTAGCTGACAGAAATACTTATTAAATTTCTAACATTTATTATTTTATAATTATTACCGTTTATTTAACGTTTTCTCTAATAATATATTTATATTTTAATTTGTAGTATATAAATAGCCTTTATTTTCTTATTATTTCACTAAAAAGTTCATAATTTTTTTAAAAAAACTGATTTTATAGATTTACAAACGGAAATAAGAAAGGGAACAGGAAAACAATCTATACGAATGCTGAAGAAGAGAGATATCACTAACGAACTCGAATTTGGTTTTAATAATAATAAAAATATCTTCCTCAGTTGGAAGAACAACAGAACAGGACTATCTGATTAGAAAAGACCTATGTTCGATTTCGTTCTCGGTGAGAGGAATTCATTTTTTCAGTTGAAGGGGAGTGAGCCGATCTTCTAAGGAGATAGCACAGTTTTTTTTATAAACTCAGAATTTCATTCCACATACACGCAAGTCGTGCAGCATGCAATAAAAAGACCAAAATACTATTAGTTGGCGGTAGATGGCGTAGTGTGACATGTTGGATAGTGACGTGTATAGACAACGGTGAGGAGTGGAGTGGACTTCTTGGAAGTGTCACATGACAATAACAACTTAGTCTGAGGGCTTTCTCGCATTCTTAAGATTTTAGCTAAACCGTTTCGTATAACATTCACACTTAATATATGCAAGTGAATGTCATAATATAATAATATAATTCTAAAATATATTGTCAAGCATTAGAAATAAACAAAAAAAAATATTAGCAGACTTTATTTTTTTCCCCCTCTTAAATCATCACCTTACTGGAGCGTAAATTTTTGGAAATCGACATTTTATTAAAAAAAAAAAAAAAAATTGTAAATCGGTAGGATTTAAATTATTATTTTTGTGACTGAGTACCTTAACTATTAAATATTTGTACGCCAGTGCTCTTTTTATATTATATTTACCGATTTTTATTTATGTTTTCACGTAATTGAAACACAATCAAAACAAGATATCATTTAAACAAAAATTTGACTGGTGATACAGAACAATTCAGATTCTACCCAAGAATCTAAGAATAGTCTGTGAGGTAACGTCGTAAAATATGGAGTGTTCCAAGTAATGCTGTATATCACATGGGGTTACTTCGTTGATGTTTAATTGTAATGATAAATAGTTGGATGGCTTCTTTGAAATAGCGCCAAGTGCACCGATAACTATTGGGATAACTTTGACGTGTTTAAGTCACAGCCTGCCAACTTCGATTGCCAGATCTCGATATTTAGTCATTTTCCCAGTTCTTTGTTGTTAATGTTGTTATCACTGGGTACTGCGATATCGATAATCCAAACCTGTCGAAGTTCGATAATTGTGATGTCAGGTCTGTTGTGTTCCAAATGCCGATCAGTTTGTATTCTAAAGTCCGAGAGAATATTTGCTGTTTCGTTTTTCAATACTGTCTCTATTTTATGCTGCCACCAGTTATTATTATTGATGTTATTATTATTGATGTTCAAAATTTTTGTTTTCATTGAATTAATTTGTAATGCCTGTTCTTGAGCTGCTAGAATCAATCCTTCTGTTTCTTAATATATCCATATTGTAGCCATTGCCACGTCTTGTTCACGTCAATTTTGTCCTCAGTATCTCGAAGAAATTGGCCATGGAAAGGTTTATTTTTCCAGCGCACATATTGGTTATTTTATTGTTCCTTTATTATTATTATTATTTTTTTAAAAAAATGTATGTTATTGTTATCATTATTAAGATGACGCTGTGTAGACAAACGGATGCACGCACGCTGTTACCGCTGCTCCCATTTTTATAGTTTTAAAGTGGTTTTAACTCATGTCTTTAATTTGAAAGTGCTGCTGTTTAATTCTACTTGTTATGCTGAAGATAGGGACGTTTAATTCATCTAAATCGGCTAAGTAGAATCCACATTTTGTGTGCTGAAAGTCATAGATTCAACTGTTGACCAACGAGCAAAGAACGAAGAACGTCCCCATTTTAAGAGTCGCACTGCAGTTGCTAAATGAAATAAAGTCCAAAGGTCAACGAGACATCACAAGTCAAGCACACTGAGCTGTAACAGGTACAATAAGCCATTAAGCGACGAAGGGGACTGACCGCAATGCTTTGGCTGCGGTCGAATACAACACTACCAGTGCTCCCGGATCTCAAAAAGCACATGGAAAGCAAAAGGAGTTGGGAAACGTAGTCTGTTGACTAGCAGACTCATTCAACCACGCCTTCACAAACATATCACCCAATTGAAAAAATACAAACTACCAACAATCAACGAAAAACTACCGACACAAAGTTAAGAACAAACAATGTATTTTTCACTCGTAACAAAAGAGGAACTGAAAGAAGCACTCTTACAACTAAAACCAAAGACCACTCCAGGAATAGACGAAATAAGACTATTAGACCTATTACCATACTTTGATCAAATAAATCCAATATTTGTCGAACATAATATTCGACACTGGCATTATTTCACAACAACTAAAAACTGCAATAATTTACCCCAATTTACAAACATGGTAAAAGAAACGATACTCAGACCTACAGACCAATAGCTACCCTACTAGTCATTTAAAAAATTCTAGAAAAAATAACACACCAGCCTACAGAATTATATACAGAAGTACAACATATCTCACAAAACCAATACGGCTTTCAGAAAACAAAAAGCACCATCACTTTGTTAGAAGACATCGCCTACGCAATAAACAAAGTTCTCGATAAAAATAAGTACGCTGTCCTTATACTGTTTGACTTAACCAAAGCTTTAAATACACTTGAACATCACATAATACTGACTAAACTATACTCAATAGGTATAAGAGGAACACTGCATACATGGTTCAGGAATACATTTATGACGTTCATAACCTGGCTACACGAAGTCAAATATATTTATATTTTTATATAAATATATATATTTATAACAATAGCAATCCACACAGACATCAACACAGCTTTCTCCAAAGCACAACAAGACCTAAATGAAATCACAATATACTTCTACCAAAACTCAATTGTAATCAACGGCACCAAGACACAGATGTTAATAATTCATCCGAGAATCATGCGCCCACACTACTATCCCTACACTGCTACACATACTGCTGCATTAACAACAAAAATACCTGCTAATGTCCCGAAATCAAACATGCAAACACATGCAAAAATACCTTGGCCTTTACATAGATCGCCACCTTAAATGGACAAAACATACAGAATGCCTGCATACTAAACTCCGCGTCATCGCAGCAATTCCAAGCAAAAGAAATCATTCCATCTAACATAAAAAAATCTCCTATATTACAGTATTTGTGAATCTGTACTCAGGTATGGTATAACGGTCTATGCAAACACATCAAACAGCCGCCTAACAAAATTAGAAACATTACACAGGAAAATTGTGTCAACAGTGATTTGGAAACCATATACACAACAGTCAATATCAACCGCTTATGGCGATACACAAAATCCTGAGCATTAAAAATCTAAAACACTACATAATGTTACTAAGGAATTACTTCAACAACACCTATCGTAACAACAGAGACACATATCGCATAACACGACCCACAACAACTCTTTACATCCCTACACCCTTCAACAACTCTTTACATCCCTACACCCTTCAACAACTCATACGGTTCTTTTGTGAGATCACATCTGATACCCACGCTATTCAACAACCTACCAAGAAATTTAAAACACAGAACATTAAAACACGAACTCTAGAAACTATCCTAACACAGTTAATATAGCATTAACACATACATACATACATACACATGACTAATCACCAGCATCCAACGCCTACATTCCATCCATATACAGTACCAAACATAAATAATGAAGGCTAATCCTACTTTCCTCATAAAAGCTAACTCTAGCTTCGAAGTAGGTGGAAATTAGTCCGCCTCATTCAACTAATCCTCATAATGATAGACTGCAAATTATTGTAATGTATATGTCAATACTGTGTATAATAATAAATGATAATGTTGATATGAAAAAAATATGTGTATTTATATTGAAAAAAAAAAAATTAAAAATAAATAATTTTTAATCTGTACAAAATGTAACATGTCTTAACTGTACATATGTAATTACTCTGTATGAGGATAACAGAAAAAATATTATTAAAAAATTATTATATAGAGAAATTATATCTATTGTTATTGTATATACAGAGCGTAAAAATCTGTAATAATCATCATTGTTAATATTATAATGATATATGTTGTAAACAATTATTATTATTATTTTAAAAAAATATTATGTACGCGTAAGTATCTCTTATGCACAATTGTGTTCATGTAATGTAGTATAAATATTATGTAAAAATAATAAAGTTTGATTGAAAATATTATTATTATTATTATATTTTCGTAAATCGGAGCTCTTTTATTCTTCGCCTGGCTGAATCACCTCACATGTCTGATCAATCTCAGATTGGAAATTCCTCGTGATTTCTAATTTCTTTATAAGAAACTGAATCCGTATTTATGAAGACATCCCTTTTGTATTTGTGTTTCGGGATTCAGGCGCACTCCGATCTTTTAGTTCACTGACATGAACCGATTCAAGTTTCAAGTGTGAGAGAAAATCTTTTGCTTCGTCGACATCTGATGAAGCTGACACTTGCAAGGAAAAGTAGGACACATGCCTCTCCCGGCTGTCGCGTCAACGTCAGGGTTAGTCGTCCAGGAGCACACACTCCTCTACACGACCGGATGTATTTACTATTAGGGCTACCGGAAACTGTAACTTTCGCTTTCCGACAGCCTTTCAGAATTTTTGTTTCGTACACCTGCCACGTGCCTTTTAATCGCGTTCTACAGCCACGCATCCGGCAGTTAACAACGAGCACGCAGTTGACCTCATGCTCTATTTCGAGCGAAGCGTTTTAGACTGGTAATTTGTGAAAGTGAAGCCACATTGATATTATTTGTTATAAGCTGGGACTGCAAGAAGCCTGCGCCAAAGGCTTCTTTGCAGTCTTCATATACAATAGTTAGCGACTGTGTCTGACTCTTGAAGAAACAAGTTCGTTTATTTTGCAAGAAAAATTCTGCAATTCCTACTAACTGGACTGTTTAAACAAAGTAGGTCAAAGACATCTACCATTAGAAAAACAATTCAATCTCCTGTAATGATATTATTATCAGAAATTTACACCATTTATTTGTCTGTAGAACGATTCTGTTAATCGACAGAAGATGGCAGCACATGTGATGCAAATAAAATAACAGTCATGGAACCGGACTAAGTTCAGTATAGAGCACTAAGATTTACATTTATTACTTTTTAGGTATTTAATACATGCGATTTTTAAACCGGCGTTCAGTGCGATAATAAAAATAAAGATTTCACGTTAAGCGTTTGTTTGTATTTTTGTGTATGTGTGTGTCAAATAACTGCATAAAAATATCATCAATGATAGAAGCTCTTAGAGATTTTGGCATTAAAAAACAATTTATTGACATAATTAAATATATTTATGGAATGCTACATCAAATATCATTTTTAATTAAATAAGCGAAAAAAATTCACATAAATCAAGAAATAAAGTAAGGAGACATCATTACTCCCAAACTCTTCACCTAAACACTGCAACATATGATGAGCAATTTAGAATGGTTCAATAAAGAAGTCAATATTAATGGAATTAAGTTAAACAACCTAAGATTTGCTGCTAACATTCTTATTATTGCAAACAATATGAAAGATTTAAGAGAGATGATAGAAGATCTAAATCACTAGAAATCGAATCAGACATTTATTCTGAGAAAACCAAAATCATGACAAACTAAAAAGGATACGACGAAAGACACAACATTATTAAGGTAAACAATTAATTAATTTATGCATATACAATTCAAGCGCATGCGTATTATGAGATGGGAGGAATAATGTGGATAAATCCATTTAGTTGCACGATCTAAAGAGTGAACGCACCGTAAATGCTTGGATATAAAATCGCTTGCATTTTTTTCAGTAAACAAGAAATGAAAACTTCTCTGGGGGTAAGTAATCTTGGCTTATTTGCTTTCTTAGCAAAAATTTATAAAATTAAGCATTAAAACCATGATTTATTTAAAAATAAATACATACAAACAATCCTTACATAAAAGCATTGCTTTTATATATAATTAATAAGTATTATTATATAATAAATAAGAAAATAAATACACACATATAAAATAATAAACAATATAATATTAAAAATTAAAATTTTATTGATATTTAATTAAAAACTCAATTACTTAAAAAAATTTAATAATTTCTTTAAACACACCATTTTTGAAATAATAAAACATATATATATAATTTCAATAAAAAATAAGAATGTGGTTTGTGATATCCATAAAATATTAATGATGTATGATATTAAATATTAATGATATTAAATATTAAATATATGATATTAAATATTAATTATATTAAATATTAAATATCTTAGCTTATCATATATCTTATCTCTTATCATATATTAATATCCTGTCTTATCATATGATATTAAATATTAATGATATTAAATATCTTATCGTATCATATATTAAATATCTTATCTTATCATATACAGTATATATGATATACAGTATATATATGATATATATTAATATTAATGATATTAAATATCTTATCATATCATATACAGTTATATATGATATACAGTATATATATATACAGTATATATATATATATATATATATATATATATATATATATATATATATATATATATATATATATATATATATATATATATATATATATATATATATATATATATATATATATATATATATATATGACAGGATGATCATTGACTCGGTTAACATACATAGTTTTATGAAGAATTAAATGACTAGAACCGAGATTTAAGTAAAAAGGTTTTAATATAAACACACTACTAGTTTCGGCCTGCAACAGCCTTCTTCAGGTGACATTATAAAAGAAAAAACACTAAACATTGAGAGTGAAAAGACTATGAACAATTCATCCATCCGTTAATTCCTCGCATATATGGTGTTCCTAACATCCATAAAGAGAACACCCCATTACGCCCAATTGTAGAAGGTATCGATTCTCCTACATACAAACTTTCAAAATATCTTGCCAAATACCTCAAAAGGTTTTCAGGGAAGTCACCATCCTTTATCAAGAACACTACAGAATTTGTTACATACATCAAGGATATTACAGTTGATGAAAATGACATCATGGCTAGCTTGGACATAACTTCTTTGTTCACTAATGTCCCTACAGATGAAGTCCTAACATTACTCAAGGACAAGTTATCCAAAAAAATGTTAGCCTTGCTTACACATTGCATCAGGTCTGGTTACTTCAAATTTCAAGATAATATTTACAAACAAAATCATGGACTGGCTATGGGTAATCCTTTATCCCCTGTACTCGCAAATATTTACTTAGAGTATTTTGAAACCAAGGCTATCTCTTCCTTTATTTTAACACCTAAAGTTTGGAAACGTTATGTGGATGATGTCTTCATTGTTTGGAGCCATGGACATGAATCCCTTATGATTTTCCTCGAACATCTCAATAGCCGACATCAAAGTATTAAGTTTACTGCTGAGCTTGAAACGGATAATTCCTTGCCTTTTCTTGATGTCAAACTGACTCGCTCTTCTGGTAAACTAAAAATATCGATATATAGAAAGCCCACACATACCAACAGATATCTGCACAGTCAGTCTCATCATTTCCCTCCTCATAAGCTTGGAATAATTTCCACCTTGGGACATAGAGCCCGTTCTCTTCTTGATGATCCAAATGAACTTCTTACAGAAATAAACCATCTGAAAACTTCTTTCAAAGTTAATGGATATTCCAAGAAAATCATTGACAAATTCCTTCTTAATCCTCCTAGACATCACTCAGAAGAAACAAATAGATTCAAAGACAATATATCTATTCCTTACATAAGTACTGTTTCACACAAATTAGCAAAAGTTCTAAGAAAACACAATATCAGAACCTTGTTCACTCCACTTCCAAAGATCCGTTCCTTAATTAGCCACCCAAAACCTTGTCATCATCAACTCAAATACTCTGGTGTATATAAAATATATTGTGATTGTAATATTCCTTATTTCGGGCAGACAGACAAATCTGTCGAAATGCGTATGGAAGAACACATGAGGGACATTACTTACAAGAGACAGCGAGCCAGTGCATTATCAAGTCATATCCTTTTCTCGGCTAATCCTAATGATGATAACCAAAGTCACAAAGTTTGCTGGGAAAAATCTACAAACATCTTCCGTTGCAGTGACGAAATAGAAAGAAAAATTGTGGAATCTAGAGAAATCATCTTCAATCCTGTTCATCTAAATAACAACTTAAGCTACAACCTCCCAGATAGTCATTCAGCTGTAATCATGTAGTGGCGTTCACGTGATGCAGCAAACACGCACTCTCCCAACAATGCAACAAACGAAAGAACAGCTTCAAATACAACTACAACGTTTTCATGCTAATTATGTATAAAGACTGTCTGTGTTGTTCATAGTCTTTTAACCCTCAATGTTTAGTGTTTTTTCTTTTATAATGTCACCTGAAGAAGGCTGTTACAGGCCGAAACTAGTAATGTGTTTATATTAAAACCTTTTTACTTAAATCTCGGTTCTAGTCATTTAATTCTTCATAAAATTATATATATATATATATATATATATATATATATGTTTCTTATATAACCAAATTTGGTTATAAAAGAAATTTGAATTAAAACATTAAATTCATAATTATATCTATTAAAAACGAGATTAAATCAAATAAAATTATTAGTATCTGAAAAATGTTTTATCTGTTATCATTATGCAAGAAAGTATATCACAAAAATTATCATAATTAATTAATTAATTTAATTTAGTTAACTTCTAATAGTGAAATGTATAAAGAAGACACAGAAATGTACATCATCTCTCTTGATTTTATTATTTTCTTTTTTTTTTCATTTTAAACTTCATAAGAAGTTCTTTAGTCACGAATCCAGTGGTGATATCAATGTTAGCAGTTACAAGTTATTAAACCATCGAGAGCGACAATGCTGTTATCCATAATATAATAATATAAAAGAAAGTGATGTAAATATCATTGAACACTGGAATCCCAACGATGATGCCAGTGTCAATGGAAGATGAGAAGTTAAACTGTGTGTAATCACATTCTAAGAGAGGTATGCATTTGAAGCCTTCCGCAATGGTGCATTTCAGCCACATTGTCGTATGGATGGTCAATTATTATTATTATTATTATTATTATTATTATTATTATTATTATTATTATTATTATTATTTGAAATAAGGAATATTGTGTATGAATTAAATACCTCTTTCTTGTCAAGAAGAAGAACGAAACACTCTCCTGCTCTAGCTGATTGACAGAGTGGTTTCTATCTATTACAACAGATGGCAGCACATGAACATTAAACTTTGCACTATGCTACCTATGCTCTTAGACACTGAAATGCATTGTACATTCCTCCTAATTTTTTAATTTTATTTTTTACTGCTATGAATTTCATAACTCATTTTCAAATTTAGGTCACTAAATTAACAACCATTCATAAGAATTATAAATAAACAAAAAATTCCTAAGAGAAGTCATAGTAATTTGTATAATTATTTTGCATGATAATACTATGAGTAGCTACATCACTTTATCATGGTACAGTTGTCATTAGGTATTCTAGACCTTAAATAATACAAGTTTCAGTATATATAATTACTTATAAAAAGCACAATAAATAAATAGAACCACTTTTATATAAGTCCAAGTTCATGACTAATTTTTTATTTTACTTATTATTTTTTTATTGTTATCCAACCCTTCTTACTTTAACGTAGTTCAGATTTTCCTCGCCAGATGACAGCATAAATCAAAATGCAAGTGCGACGTGATTAATTGTAATCTGTATATTCCTTGTACATACATATTTCCCACAAGTAGTACTTCATTTGTAAACAGGCCAACCAAATCAGTTACAACGGTTGAAATAAATCTTTTGGCGCTGTTTATAATTAAAATATTGTTGGATATACAAAAAGCACTTAGTTTAAAATGACTGATGACAATCTTTTTGATCGTGACCAGGTCGCTGCAATATCGTCTACTGAATTTCTGACGTCAACAGAGAGAGAGAGAGAGAGAAAAAAAAAAGCACGTGCTATCCCATCACTAAGCATGTTCAGGATTACTGGGATCGTATTTATTGCACAGTTCTTAGTGTTGGCGTGACACCGTAATAGGGTGTGGTCAACGCGTAAGTAAAACTGCGGAAACAGCTAATCACCGACAAGTCTTTGTTTCTTCGTAACACTGACAGTGATATATAGGTGGACGGAGAACTTCGAGGACGCTGCTAGCAAAAACTGAGGCTTCTTTCTTTAAGTTTGGATAAGATTAGATATAATGGAGAAAAATCTTTAAACTAACAGAACGAGTATGATGGCAACTTGGGACAGAGAGAGAGAGAGAGAGAGAGAGCGACTGTTTCAGATACGTTGAAAACTCTAAATATTTAGTTACACTGAAAACCAAGAAAAAAGAAACAAACAAAGAATTCTTATTAATCAATATTATGAATTTTAAAACTGATTATTTAACGATCTAAACACAAATAAAAGAAAAAAATACAAAAAAGACAGACAAAATGAAATAATCAAGAATTTATAACTAGCGTACGACACAAATACGAGGATGGTGTGAAAAGTTCTCGGCCTAACAATGAAAAAAGGAATTTATAATTTCAAAATGATTTTTATTTTTCAACATAATCTCCCTTAAGACTAATACATTTATTCCAGCGATGCTGCAGCGCCATTATCCCGTCCCCGCAGTGGTTCTCGGTAAAATTTGCAAAGTACCCCTCTACAGCTGCAATCACTTGATTCAAAGACCTCTTGATTCGAAGAAAAACGCTGACTGGCGAGGAGGAGTTTTAGTTTTGGGAAGAGAAGTCAGAGGGAGCCAAATCTGGGGAATAGGGTAGATGTTCCAACAATTCATAGTGCAGATCCCTTAATTTTCCCATTGCCAAAACACCTTTGTGGGGGTGCATTGTCCTGATGAGAGATGATTTGTTCTTCCGGGTCTTTTCTCACGAAGTTTTTCGTCTAGTCTGGTTAAAAGATCGGAATAATATTCCCGGTTATTGTTTTACCCTTTTCAAGATAATTAATGAACAAAATGCAAAACGCCGATGCCATGACCTTTCCTGCTGATGAAACCGACTTTGTCTTCTTTGGCGCTGGACTCGCATAACGTACAAATTTTGGTATAGTTCGCCCACCATTTCTAGATCCTTTCTTGGCTTGGTGCCAAGAATAGTCGATTCATGCTGAAGGGGAGAAAGAAATGAAGAATGTACGAATTGGTCGCCAACATGCGAAATCACGTGCTTTCTTGTCTGTCGCTGTACTAGTACTAGCTTGATTTTTGTTGTTCTCTTTTTGCATTTTTTTTTATTCTTAATTTGTATGATGGATCCAGTACAGTCAACAAGTTCTATTGTTACACGTTTCAGTAGCTCTTGCAAAAGAATATTGAATAATGTGCTGACATTCTGCGAAAAAGTATCGTCAGAAGGCCGTCTTCTTGTTCCCCTTTCTCAAGTCATAAAACGTGCAAGTGCAATTGCGGGCGTATCGGGGTCGACTGTTAAAAGAATTCGTAGGGAATCAAAAGGTGAAGGTAAGCCAAAATTTAAATCTCCAAAAAAAAAAAAAAAAAAAAAAAAAAGCGCCAGAGAAAGAAAATCATCGAAACCGTAGCTTTGAATGATTTTGATGTAGACGTTATAAGAAGAACTATTCACGAATTTTACGTGGTCGAGAAAAGAGTGCCAACTGTTCCGAAATTGATTCCTGTGCTTAAAAAAAAAATTAATTTTCCTGGGAAAAGATAAACTTTAAGGAAATACTTCATGAAATCGGATTTTGTTTTAAAAAGTTCCAGAATAAAAGGAAACTTATCATGGAGCGAAGTGACACTGTTTTATGTAGAACGCAGTATTTGCACGTATTAACACTCTACGTACATTTTTTCCAACTGTTATACAAGCAAAATAGTTACACTTTAAAAACAGCAAAAGAAAAGTTTGTAAAAGAAAAACTAAATTTTCCGACCTGTAATAATAAACAAACTCAGTTTGTTATTATTACATCCCAGAAGACAGACTGATTACCCTATTATCGGAATGGATTCTCCTTTTTCTGACATGCGCAGAAGTGTCGAGGGACCTCAAATCGGTGGGCGAACTATAACTATGCAGTTCTTGGAGTAGACAAAAATGAAAGGAGTGACTTAGCTTTAGGGATCATCTATATCGGATTGCAGGTCTGTTTATAACCTAATCTCGCCCTTAGGAACCAACTCCCTCACCACCTGTCTCTTCAGTGTCTAGGCTCTCCACTCTCGCTTTACTGAAACCTGCCACGACTGTAAAATCAGTTAAAAACAAACCCATCCTTCGGAAATATGTCTTGTAAAAGAAAGTGTCTCTTGGTTCAAGAAAAAGTCAAAATATTCTTGAGTTAGAAAGCCGTGCAAAAAATACTGAAGTGTGAAAAAAGTTTTCTTTGTCTTTTTTAATAGTATCGACATTGCAGAAGAAGAAAGATGTTTACATATCAGCACAGGAAAACAACATAACCAAAAAAAAAAAAAAAAAATCTCATCACTGATATAGTGAGTAATGGTTATAACGAAGAACTTTTGCACACTCTTCTGGTGCTCGTTATAACCAAGTTATATATATATATATATATATATATATATACAGGGTGTTCGGGATAAATTTGACATATTTATAATTAATTATATTTTTCCGTAAGTTACATGTATTAACACACACTTCTCTTCATTTAAAAGTTTGGACCCTTCTTCATTCATATACAAGATGTCAGAAAGGATGGATAGCTGGAACCCACCTGAATCATGGAAGAGAATAACTTGTATCATGATGATTCGTGCCCGCCATCAAAATAAGGATATTACGACTGCTGCCCAATGCTCCCTGAATACAGTAAAAACAATCAGGCATGAACTAGAGACTTGCAATGGTGACTACGAGGATGTAGCAAGAAGAAAGATCCCTAGCAGACGATCTGATTGCGTTCGTACAGCAGAATTCCTCGCAAATCTGCAGGAACAGGTGTTGAAGAACCCTGGCATTGGAATTCGGGCTTTGTTCGTGGAGTTGCTAACTGTAGTCAAGCCCTGGATAACAAGGGTAGCCAATGGTAGGCCGTATGTATGGCAGTAGGATTCGGCCCCTTGCCACACCTCTGGGAAAAGTCAAAAATGGTTGTCTGAAAATTTCTACGACTTCACCAGTCCAAATGTTTGGCCTCCAAACTCCCCAGACCTTAACCCCATGGATTATTTTGTATGGGGCGCAGTTGAAAAAGACACCAATCGCACTTCCAGTAATACAAAAGCCCAGTTAATGGATAAAATTAAAACAGTTTTTGCGGCCCTTCCCAGGGAGACTGTAGCATCAGCTTGTTCGAGGTTCCGAAGCAGAATTGAAGCTGTGATCGATGCTAATGGTGGTTATTTTGAGTAAATCTTGTTGATAGTATTGTAATTAACTCTGCCTGTAATGTTTTTTTGTCAATTCATTAAATTTAATAGATACAAAGAAGATTTTCTTTTTCCTTACGAAACTGTCAAATTTATCCCGAACACCCTGTATATATATATATATATATATATATAAACGAGTTTTTTCAAGTCTATTCCAAGCTTTTACCTCGACTCACCCCCCCCCACGCACTAAACACAATACACAAACTATTAGAGTCTGTGTACTGTACATAGCGAGAACTGATGTAAATTGGAGACAAATAGATAGAATGATATCGACTCTACATAATGAAAAACAACTCCTCTCCGAAGACACTATTACTGCATATAGTAAGTAAAAGAAAGACACTTCACCAATACGAATTTTATAAATAAAATTTAATCGAAACATTCAAACTAGCATGCATGTATATTTACTTGAGCGAAACATGCGAGATGTGACTCCGCCCTTCGTGAACTTGTTAAATCGGTGAGATACACTCTGATACGTTCTGTATTATTAAAAATAATACTGGTCGTGACTCACTAAACTGATTTCACGACCCACTAACAGATTGCGACCCACAGTTTGAAAAACACTGATATTGATCCCTGATGTCCAACCCAATCGCTACTTGCCACATGTGACGAAAAGTCCCAGGGATTGTGACAAATTGTATACTTCGACTGTCGCAAATCTTCGTTTGGAAATATATATATATATATATATATATATATATATATATAATTAATTTTCCTCAAAGTCCAGTTGTAGGTCTGCCAGAATCTCAAAGGCAACAGAAAAGGTTTTTGGAAAAGCTGAATTTTTTTAACGTACACCAACGGAAAAAAACAACAACTTATAAATTAAATTATGCTATAAATATGTTGATTTCCCAACACTTTTACATTGGAAGGCGATAATGACAAAGCTACTAATGCATTCGAATTCTGGTTATAAGAATTTCGTTTCATTTAATCTGTCACATTATCTATTTATTTGAATATTCTAAGGGGGGAACGAGTACATGTATATTTGCGCCTGCAAAAGAACACCATGCACAAATAATTGCACAGTTAACAGGAATCTGTGTTTTAATTATTGATTCTTACCAGTCTAATTCCACCATAATTACAACCGATGCCGATTTGCGTGCGTACTACGAAGTACTTGTGTGGGATATTAATGCAAATTGGCGCCGTCAGGCGTGACATTGGAGTTCTTAATACAACTTATGATGATTTACGATTTGGAACACAGTTTGAAAATGAGCAGTCGGTCACTTTATTCAGCAGGTTTTAGGGGGGGGGGGATTACCATTCAAACTATTCAAAATGGGAATTACATAACACTACTGACAAAAGCAATACAAACTTGTATACGGAATATAAAGGTTACGTTTTCATAATTATGTACATATAAAATATTATTTGATGTGCAAAATATAATATTTGTTTGTTTGTGGTTTAAATCCAATACAAAATATAGATTGTTTGTCTATGTCCCAAATTGACAGCTAATTCTCGATAAAGTCGAGGACTAAACAATGAATCCCTGGTTGGTATGGTCAGAGGCATAATACTATGACAATAGTATGGGTGGCACTTCTGACCAGATCAAGATCAAGATAAGATAAAGAATCGTGTCGTGGGTGTGTGTTGTTTTCAGATGTAGATAAGTGACGTCATTTGTTGTAGTCAATAAGTGACGTTGTTGTTTTGAATGAAAAGGAAGATATATTAGTGGATAAGGAATCGTGTGGAGATTGGTGGGACACTTCTGACCAGATCAAGATCAAGATAAGATAAGGAATCGTGACGTGGGTGTGTGTGTTGTTTTCAGATGAATATAAGTGACGTAATTTGTTAGTTGTAAATAAGTTATTGTTTTGAATGGAAAAGGAAGGTATTAGTGGATAAGGATTCCTGTTATGATTGGTGGAATACTATGAACAAAATAGGGGTAGGGTGAATGGGGGGAAGCGACGTCTGTACCTTGGATGTGTATTGTTATGATTTGTAGATAAGTAAATGGTTTCCGTATGGCATTATGAGTGATGGATAGTGATAAAATAAATTTTGGAATGTTTGTAATTTCGCTGCCCCCCCCCTTCCTTCTGACAGGGACATCACGTGGTGTGTTGGGTTCGCAAAATCGCATTGTGGGTGTTATTTAGAGATAAGCAATCGTGATGTTATGTGTTTGGAAATTTCTGGGAAACATATGTCTCTCTGTGATATCACATGGTGTTTGGGTTTGCCTAGGAAATTGTGGGTGATGTTTTTGAGATAAAATATCTCGGAATTTTCCCAGGGTGACACACATCCGTCATTGTCGTCATGTTTTGTCTTTGGTTGTCTATAGATGGCAGTACTAATTTTCCAATACATTTTCAGGTATTTCTTTCCTGTTAATGGGTGGGAATTCTTAGAGTGGAGTCGTGATGGCGGCAGTGATTAGGCTTTTCTGAATAATTTAATTATATGCTGGTGTCCCTCAAACACGCACGCACACACACACACACCCATTAGACATGAAAAGTCGCTAATGTATCCATGTTGATACACTAATATGTACCTTATGATTATTCTTATGAAAAAAAAACTATTCAGTATTAAAATTACGCTTACTAAAATATACGAGCAGTGATTATTGAAATTATAATTATCAATTGTTATGTTTAAGTTTTATAAAAAAATTAACTTACAGTTCTTTCCAGAATAGGAACATCTTGGTACTATCTAGGTTTATGGAATATTCCAAATTGTTGATTTTTAACATATATTCACAGCACAGAACACAAACACAAGTCTGAAAATGCAGTTGACTTTTCATTATAGGTTACTGGGGCTAACATATATTCACAGCACAAAAACAGTCAAAACTTAGGAGTTGAAAGATATTTCTGTAAATAACCAGAAAAAATAGTTGACTACTTAATTTAGATTACCATCTAATTGGTTCTCTGTCTTAATTCTTTCCCACAGTTGCTCATGCTATGTTTTCCCAAGCTTTGTGGGAAAGTTTATGAACCGTTTTGTTTAGGGTAAGTGTTATTTCCGGATTCGAATTCCGAATGCTGTTAGAGCATGGAATTCTGACAAGTAAAATGATTTTTTTTTCAAATTGATTGGTTATTTTCTCTATTTTACTTTCAAAATTCAGTTTCACTACATATTCTAACAGAATAACTGAGCAAAATTAATAAATAAATAAAATGCATGTGAATTTATTTTCCAACACTGTAGATTTCTCATTAAGTCTTACCTTAAAGATATCTTTCTTATCCAGTCGCCAAATTGTTGTACATAGGTGAGAAATCGTGTGTTTAGGTAGGAACTCTTGGTTCCCATGGGAAATAATTGTTGAAGTAAATTAATTCTTATATTTATTTTTTTAAACCAATATAACTATTAATTTTACCTTCGATTTCTTGTGCTCATAACCTATTTCTGTAAGTGGAATTTATTTTTTCGTTAGCATTAGTAATTTTAAGTAACGGATATAAGACAAACAAGGTCATGAACTCTCCGAAGCATTTTCGTTTAGAAACTTCTTTTGCCAGCACAACAAATAAATAGTTATTTCTTATTATTTCAAATGAATATTAGCTCTGTAATATATACTTTGTTAATTTCTATGTTACCTTTTATTTGACTGTAATATTATTAACAAATTGTGTTTACTGAATCTAACATACAGAAATTAAATAAAGTGAAAAAGACAGTATTTTTTTTCTTATTCTTCTGAATTAACATTTGTGCTGATGTTCATAGTGTATGATTTGCCACTGGTGCTTACGTGTAATTCACGTGATTTTTCTCCATGTGACATTTCAAAACAAGTTGAACTTTGGTTTTTACTCAGTTCAACTATGTAAAACTCATTTCTGTTAGTCCCAATTGGTTGGCTGTTGTTGTCTCAGCCCAACATTTATTTCAAGTAGGGATATTTATATATATTTTTTAACACAATTATTATATTAGATATTTTTTCCAATACAAATAAAAAATTATTTATTCTTATTTCAAATGAAAATTAGCTCAGAAAGAAAGAAAGAAAAAAAGAAAAATTGTAAAGAAAAAAAAGTTTAGCCTCAAATAAATATTTATGATCACAGCAAACAAGAAATTCATCAGCTTTTTCGAAGTTTTGAAATTCATGCACATATTGTTTTCATCATTTTTTATCATTTAAATGAAGCTAGCTATTAAGTTCGTTAATGTTTTTTGATTTTTTTCTTTCAACAGCGAGTATTTTTTTATATATGCATGTTGACTCACTTGTTATCTACATGCTATGATACCTTTTAAATTTTTTGTCACTTTTCAGGTGAAATATTCTCCACTAAAATTCTGGCTATATAATTTAATACCCATTTCCTTTTGCTTCCAAGAGTTGGCACAGTTTAACTGAGTAGATTTTCAAAAAAAAAAAGTCTCTGGTTAGTTTGTGGCATCAAATTTCACAAGGGAAAAAAAAGTAATGGTCTTACTTAAATTTGTATAACACATCAACGCCACCAAATTTCTTCATTTAAATTTTCACATTCTATTTGAATGAAATATTATTTACAAATTGTATTTACTGAAATCTAACATACAGAAAATAAATATAGTGAAAAATACAATCTATTTTTTTGTTCCTTAATCTTCTTATTGTTAAATTTGCACTGTTGTTCAAAGGTTCTTCCCATGCTTGTGGATTTGCTATCATGTGGTTTTTGACAATGTGAACTCTCATCTGAAAGTTAATTTTCATTTGGTGATCGTTGAGAATTTATTACTGTAGTAAAATTAAGAGTTGCATATTTTTTTTTTGGGGGGGGGTAATTATCTGATCTCTCTGTAAAACAACCAATTCTAACAGTTCGGTTTTTCGATTATGTGCACGAATTGTTTTCAAATAACTCAAACAATGCCAATAGGTAGCATTAGACAATTTCTAAAATAATCAATTACATGGATACCAGTTTTCACCACTTTTCTTCCCCATTCCTGGCATTAATTTCACAGTAGTGATTTTTTTACAATAATTAAACAGAATTGCATTAAAGAATAAAGTTGTGGATTTAAATATCAAGTTCTAATCAGAATAACTGAGTAAAAAATTCACTGTGGAAAAACACAAGAACAAAAGCACGCCTCTTTGTTTGTTTAAGTTTAGAAATGCATATTTTATTTTGCTGAAATATTATTTACCAGTATATTCACTGAGAAAAATTCTAAACATGTAATTACCTAAAAATATTTCACAATATTTAGTTTACACTCTTAACATTTTCCAAAGAGTTCAATGAATAAAATTTTTGTTACTCACTGTTTGTTGGTTACATTACATTAAAATAGCTGGTCACACACAAGAGTTTTTAAATAAGATACCATCGTAAGCACAGCTCTGTACATTTGATATTGTGCCAGTCTGGAAAAGACACCATGCCTCCCTAAACATTCTGTGTATTCTTTTGTAACCAAATGTACACAAACAGTTTTTGTAAAATGTTGATAAATGTCTCAAAATAAAGAATCTTTATGAAATTGGATAAAATCTTGAAAGTCCAATTTTACCATTGATGAATTTAAATGATTATCGATAATTTTACCCATGACATGAATAGCTGGTAATTCAGTTTCCAAGAATAGTGAATAATTATGAATGTCATACATTTTTGGTGAAAATCTATCAGCTTCTTCACAACTAATAGAAAAAAGTTACTTCCATCAGCTCCTGTGTCATGAAGTATTAGTTCCCATCTTGGCATTTCAGAATATAACACTCACCGAGGTCCATTTCATAGTCAACTCTTCTTTGCAAGTAGCCGAGGATATGAAACCACTTCCTGTGTAACTTTTCTCAAGTAGTCCTGGATAAATATATCACGATGTATGTGTCTTCTAAAATAATAATTGTTTTCCATCCTTTTAGAGCTATGTGAAGAGTTTTGTCTCATGCTATTTTCCTGAAGAAAGAAAATTTCAATGACTTTTGTGGCTCACCCATTATTTTACTTAACATTCCTGGATACAAAACACCATCTCACAATACAATAGCTGCACAGAATGAATGAATTGCCATAACTGCAAAGACATTTGACTCGTTTGTTTTTCCTCATAGTACTGTTTACCTGACCCTTAACCCTGACTGTTCCTTACAAAATGAAACTTTTGCACAGATGATTCACGGACAAGTTGCTACATGCTGTTCGATATGATGTTGATGTGAAATTATCTTACTTTGAGACATTATAGGGCAAATCTTATCTCTGTGTCTCAAAGGGTGTTCTATATTATTTGTCCATATTATATTAAGTATTTTATCTTCAAAAAGTGTTTTTGATGCTAGACTATTTGACTAGTTCTCTCACTCACATGCTCGAAATTGTCGGGATGGGAAAAAATAGCATTAATTGGTGAAAGTAAAAAGGTTGTCAAGAGGGTGACAGAGGTCTTCCCTGCAATGCTCCCCTACCCCACTCCTAACCCCATCATCCCCCTATTCTCCCCCTATCCTCCACAAGATGTCTGCTCAGGCTAGTGGAGATGAGCGAGCTCATCATTTGCAGATATCTTTTAGTGATGTTACCTCCAACTGATACTGATAACTTTGGAGGGGAAAACCCTCCAACTGATACTCATAAATGCAGAGTGAAAAAATCAGAAGAAACGCTTCCCTACAATGCTCCCCCACTCCATACTCTAACTCGCCATCCTTGTCTCCTCCAGAAATTGTCTGCGCAGCCTAGTGGGGATGAGCGAGCTCCTCATTTGTGGATATCTTTTAGTGATGTCACTTCCAACTAATACTGATAATTTTGGAGGAAAAAAACGCGTTTTTTTTTGTGTTATGGCAATTTGTTCATCCAGTGCAGCTAACATATTGTGTTGTGGTGTTTTGTATCCAGGAAAGTAAAGTAAAATAATGGGTGAGCCACAAAAGTCATTGAAATTTTCTTTCTTCAGGAAAATAGCACGAGACAAAACTCTTCACATAGCTCTAAAAGGATGGAAACCGATTATTATTTTAGAATACATGTACATTGTGATGTATTTATCTAGGACCACTTGGGAAAAGTTACGTAGGAAGTGGTCTGATATCCTCGGTTACTTGCAAAGAAGGGTTGACTATGAAATGGACCTCGGTGAGTGTTATATTCTGAAATGCCAAGATGGGGAACTAATACTTGATGATACAGAAGCTGATGGAAGTAAAGTTTTTTCTATTAGTTGTGAAGAAGCTGAGAGATTTTCACCAAAAATGTATGACATTCATAATCATTCACTATTTTTGGAAACTGAATTACCAGCTATTCGTATTATGGGTAAAATTATCGATAATCATTTAAGTTCATCAATGGTAAAATTAGACTTTCAAGATTTTATCCAATTTCATAAAGATTCTTTATTTTGGGACATTTATGAACATTTTACAAAAACTGTTTGTGTATATTTGATGACAAAAGAATACACAGAATGTTTAGGGAGGCATGGTGTCATTTCCAGACTGACACAATATCAAACGTACAGCGCTATGCTTACGATGGTATCTTATTTAAAACTCTTGTGCGTGACCAGCTATTATGATGTAATGTAACCAAGAAACAGTGAATAACAAAAATTTTATTCATTGAACTCTTTGGAAAATGTTAAGAGTGTAAACTAAATATTGTGAAATATTTTTAGGTAATTACATGTTTAGAATTTTTCTCAGTGAATATACTTGTAAATAGTATTTCAGCAGAATAAAATATGCATTTTAAACTTAAATGAACAGATATGTGCTTTTGTTCTTGTGTTTTTCCACAGTGAATTTTTTACTCAGATATTCTGATTAAAATTTGATATTTAATTCCACAACTTTATTCTTTAATGCAATTCTGTTTAATTATTGTAAAAAAATCACTAATTGTGAAATGAATGCCAGGAATGGGGTAAAAGTGGTGAAAACTGGTATCCATGTAATTGATTATTTTAGAAATTGTCTAATGCTACCTATTGACATTGTTTGAGTTATCTGAAAACAATTCGTGCACATAATCGAAAAACCGAACTGTTAGAATTTGGTTGTTTTACAGAGAGACCAGATAATTAACCCCCCCCCCAAAAAAAATATGCAACTCTTAATTTTACTACAGTAATAAATTCCCAACGATCACCAAATGAAAATTAACTTTCAGATGAGAGTTCACATTGTCAAAAACCATATGATGGCAAATCCACAAGCATGGGAAGAACCTTTGAACAACAGTGCAAATTTAACAATAAGAAGATTAAGGAACAAAAAAAATAGATTGTATTTTTCACTATATTTATTTTCTGTATGTTAGATTTCACTAAATACAATTTAAAATCTGAACTGTTAGAATTTGGTTTTTGTACAGAGAGACAGCAGATAATTAACCAAAATGTGACTTAAACTCTTAGAGTTTAGTATAAAAGAAATGTTTGTACTCTAGAGATAACACACATACAAATTTTACCTTTCCCCAAACAAAGTAAGATAAAAACTCACCAACAGTATATCCAACAGCATGCAAAAACATGTCATTGAGTCATCTGCACAAAAGGTTCTTTTTTGAAGGAATGGTCAGGGTAGGGTATAGTAAGGGTAAATAGTACTATAAGAAAAAATCATAGAGTCGAGTGACTTAGGACTTAAAGTAATCGTTTATCCACTGCAGCTGCTGTTTTCTGTTGTGGTGTTTTGTGTTTGGTAATATAAAAATAATGGGTGAGCCACAAAATTCTTTGAAAGTTTCTTTGTGAAAAGTTCTAATTGTTTAGAATTTTGTAACAGAAAATTAACATAAAATATAAGATCAGAGCTAATAATCAGTGAAATAATAATAATAATAATAATAATAATAATAATAATAATAATAATAATAATAATAAATAACTATTTATTTGTGGTGCCATATGAAGTATCTAAGAAGAAGAAGAAGAATGAAGGAAAACGATAATATGCAAAATCGACAGTGGATGAAAAATACGAATTTTTAGTTATCATTAGAATAATTGATTGTCAATTTCTTTTGAATAAGACTTCAAATTTATTTCCTAAAGAAATTTGTATTTCTGATGGAATTATTGTAACATATGCATTGACAAAATCACCTTGGAGTTGGAAAGAATTACCTGAAAGAGTTAAAAAACAGAATTCTTGGTTAATAAAATATAACCATCAGTGGATGTGGGAAATTGGTTCTCTATCTCTGGAAAAACTAAGAAATTGGATGATAGAATCAACATGCAAATATCAGATATTACTTGCCAAAGAAAGAGAAAAATCCAAAACATTAACGAGTTTAATAGGGAGGCCTGTTCTTGATTTAAATGAAATTGGATGCCCAAAACGTTAAAACATAATGTGTACTTTTAAATGATTTTGGAAACATAACAAAAGATTCTGTGCTTTTAATAATGCTCAGAAATATATGTATTGGTTTAAAAAAAAATAAACATGCAACCCTTAATTTTACTACAGTAATAAATTCCCAACGATCACCAAATGAAAATTAACTTTCAGATAAGAGTCACATTGTCAAAAACCACATGATGGCAATTCCACAAGCATGGGAATAACCTTTGATGTATTTTTCAATTTATTTATTTTCTGTATTGTTAGATTAAGTAAATACAATTTGTAAATAATATTTTATTTAAATAAAATGTGTAAATTTAAATGAACAAATTGGGTGTCATTGATGTCTTATACAAATTTAAGTAAGACCATTACTTTTTTTCCCTTGTGAAATTTCATGCCACAAACTAACCAGAGACTTTTTTTTCTGAAAATGCACTCAGTGAAAGTGTGTCAACACTTGGAAGCAAAAGGAAATGGGTATTAAATTATATAGCCAGAATTTTAGTGGAGAATATTTCACCTGAAAAGTGACAAAAAAAATTAAAAGGTATCATAGCATGTAGATAACAAGTGAGTCAACATGCATATATAAAAAAATACTCGCTGTTGAAAGAAAAAAATCAAAAAACATTAATGAACTTAATAGCTAGCTTCATTTAAATGATAAAAAATGATGAAAACAATATGTGCATGAATTTCAAAACTTCGAAAAAGCTGATGAATTTCTTGTTTGCTGTGATGATAAATATTTATTTGAGGCTAAACTTTTTTTTCTTTACAATTTTTCTTTTTTTCTTTCTTTCTTTCTGAGCTAATTTTCATTTGAAATAAGAATAAATAATTTTTTATTTGTATTGGAAAAAATATCTAATATAATAATTGTGTTAAAAAATATATATAAATATCCCTACTTGAAATAAATGTTGGGCTGAGACAACAACAGCCAACCAATTGGGACTAACAGGAATGAGTTTTACATAGTTGAACTGTGTAAAAACCATAGTTCAACTTGTTTTGAAATGTCACATGGAGAAAAATCACGTGAATTACATGTAAGCACCAGTGGCAAATCATACACTATGAACATCAGCACAAATGTTAATTTGAAGAATAAGAAAAAAAATACTGTCTTTTTCACTTTATTTAATTTCTGTATGTTAGATTCAGTAAACACAATTTGTTAATAATATTACAGTCAAATAAAAGGTAACATAGAAATTAACAAAGTATATATTACAGAGCTAATATACATTTGAAATAATAAGAAATAACTATTTATTTGTTGTGCTGGCAAAAGAAGTTTCTAAACGAAAATGCTTCGGAGAGTTCAAGACCTTGTTTGTCTTATATCCGTTACTTAAAATTACTAATGCTAACGAAAAAATAAATTCCACTTACAGAAATAGGTTATGAGCACAAGAAATCGAAGGTAAAATTAATAGTCATATTGGTTTAAAAAAACAAATGTAAGCATTATCTTTCTACAGCAATAATTTCCCACGGGAACCAAGAGTTCCTACCTAAACACACGATTTCTCACCTACGTACAACAATTTGGCGACTGGATAAGAGAGATATCTTTAAGGTAAGACTTGATGAGAAATCTACAGTGTTGGAAAATAAATTCACATACATTTTATTTATTTATTACTTTTGCTCAGTTATTCTGTTAGAATATGTAGTGAAACTCAATTTTGAAAGTAAAATAGAGAAAATAACCAATCAATTTGAAAAAAAAATCATTTCACTTGTCAGAATTCCATACTCTAACAGCATTCGGAATTCGAAACCGGAAATGACACTTACCCTAAACAAAACGGTTCATAAACTTTCCCACAAAGCTTGGGAAAACATAGCATGAGCAACTTTGGGAAAGAATTAAGACAGAGAACCAATTAGATGGTAATCTAAATTAAGTAGTCAACTAGTTTTTCTGGTTATTTACAGAAATATCTTTCAACTCCTAAGTTTTGACTGTTTTTGTGCTGTGAATATATGTTAGCCCCAGTAACCTATAATGAAAAGTCAACTGCATTTTCAGACTAGTGTTTGTGTTCTGTGCTGTGAATATATGTTAAAAATCAACAATTTGGAATATTCCATAAACCTAGATAGTACCAAGATGTTTCTATTCTGGGAAGAAATATAAGTTAATTTTTTTTTTAAACTTAAACATAACAGTTGATAATTGTAATTTCAATAATTACTGCTCATATGTTTTGGTGAGCGTAATTCTAATACTGAATAGGTCTTTTTTTTCATAGGAATAATCATCAGGTACATATTAGTGTATCAAACATGGATATATTAGCGACTTTTCATGTCTAATCGGTGTGTGTGTTTGAGGGACACCAGCATATAATTAAATTATTTAGAAAATCCTAATCACTGCCGCCATCACGACTCTACTCTAAAAATTCCCACCCATTAACAGGAAAGAAATACCTGAAAATGTATTGGAAAATTAGTACTGCCATCTATAGACAACCAAAGACAAAACATGACGGATGTGTGTCACCCTGGGAAAATTCCAATATATCTTATCTCAAAAACATTGCCCACAATTCCATAGGCAAACCAAAACACCCTGTGATATCACAGAGAAAGACATATGTTCGCCAAAAATTTCCAAGCACATAACGACACGATTGCTTATCTCTAAATATCACGTACAATGCAATACGCGAACCAACACACCACGTGATTTCCCTGACAGAAGGGGGGCCCCAGCGAAATTCCAAACATTCTAAAATTTATCTTATCACTATCCATCACTCATAATGCCATAGGGAAACCATTTACTTATCTACAAATCATAACAATACACATCCAAGGTACAGACGTCGCTTCCCCCCTTCACCCTACCCCTATTTTGTTCATAGTATCGCACCAATCATGACAGGAATCCTTATCCAC